>NC_092095.1:1740111-1827902 GCF_045679555.1 Salvelinus alpinus
ATGTCCACAACTTCTCCCCACACAAAACACTTCGGTGGAACAACAAAAATAATGTTAAAAACAAGTCTTTATTATTCCCTAAGTGGTTTGAATTAAAAAAAATATTTGTGCTTGATTTACTTGATAAAGAAGAAAATATACTCTCTTATAGAAAGTTATTAGAAACATATAACTTCCCAGTACATTATAAATCATTTCATTCTATATGCAAAGCAATACCTTCAGAACTCAATTAATGAAATCTCATAAGGTCTTAGAAACATAACTTCCCAATACATTATAAATAATTAAATTCTACATGCAAAGCATATCTATTACTCAATTGAATTTCATTTTCATTTGTGTTTTGGAGAATATGTCGAGATGCACAACTTATGTTAGAAGGTTTCTCCCTGCTGGATAAGAAATGTAAAAATACATTAATAAGGGAACTTGTTCCCTCCAAGAACAAGATCTCTCAGAGGGAAATCCTTCTGTAACGCACATATTACTGAAATTAAATTGAAGAAAGCTTGGTCGCTCCCTCACAAATGTTGTATATCAAAATAAAGTAAAATAAATTCACATTAAAATCTTACATAAAATATACCCTTGTAATAACTTATCTACATTCAGGGACTTGGAGGACATAAACCTTTTCTGTGATACAGGGGAAACTATTGCACCCATTTTTACGAGTGTGACTCTGTGAAGTTATTTTGGAGCAAACTAAGTAATTACATGTTTTATTTCATTAACAAGACCCATATATTTACAATGAAAGACGTAATATGTTATTATTCAAATGAAAACAAAGCTACTGAATTAGTCGTTCATTTCTTCACTTTCTCTGGTAAATTGTACATACACAAAATCAAATATTTGAAATCTGTCCGCAGGTGCAATATATTTTTACTTGAAATCAAATATTTAATAAAATCTCTAGAACTAGTGAATACCAAAACAAATGCATTCTTACAACTCTATAATAGGGTTATTAATTGTAACCCCTGACCATGTTCTATAATAGGTTTATACAACCGTAACCCCTGACCATGTTCTATAATAGGGTTATACAACCGTAACCCCTGACTATGTTCTATAATAGGTTTATACAACCGTAACCCCTGACCATGTTCTATAATAGGTTTATACAACCGTAACCCCTGACCATGTTCTATAATAGGGTTATACAACCGTAACCCCTGACCATGTTCTATAATAGGTTTATACAACCGTAACCCCTGACCATGTTCTATAATAGGTTTATACAACCGTAACCCCTGACCATGTTCTATAATAGGGTTATACAACCGTAACCCCTGACCATGTTCTATAATAGGGTTATACAACCGTAACCCCTGACCATGTTCTATAATAGGTTTATACAACCGTAACCCCTGACCATGTTCTATAATAGGGTTATACAACCGTAACCCCTGACCATGTTCTATAATAGGGTTATACAACCGTAACCCCTGACCATGTTCTATAATAGGTTTATACAACCGTAACCCCTGACCATGTTCTATAATAGGTTTATACAACCGTAACCCCTGACCATGTTCTATAATAGGTTTATACAACCGTAACCCCTGACCATGTTCTATAATAGGTTTATACAACCGTAACCCCTGACCATGTTCTATAATAGGTTTATACAACCGTAACCCCTGACCATGTTCTATAATAGGGTTATACAACCGTAACCCCTGACCATGTTCTATAATAGGTTTATACAACCGTAACCCCTGACCATGTTCTATAATAGGTTTATACAACCGTAACCCCTGACCATGTTCTATAATAGGGTTATACAACCGTAACCCCTGACCATGTTCTATAATAGGTTTATACAACCGTAACCCCTGACCATGTTCTATAATAGGTTTATACAACCGTAACCCCTGACCATGTTCTATAATAGGTTTATACAACCGTAACCCCTGACCATGTTCTTTAATAGGTTTATACAACCGTAACCCCTGACCATGTTCTATAATAGGTTTATACAACCGTAACCCCTGACCATGTTCTATAATAGGTTTATACAACCGTAACCCCTGACCATGTTCTATAATAGGTTTATACAACCGTAACCCCTGACCATGTTCTATAATAGGTTTATACAACCGTAACCCCTGACCATGTTCTATAATAGGGTTATACAACCGTAACCCCTGACCATGTTCTATAATAGGTTTATACAACCGTAACCCCTGACCATGTTCTATAATAGGTTTATACAACCGTAACCCCTGACCATGTTCTATAATAGGGTTATACAACCGTAACCCCTGACCATGTTCTATAATAGGTTTATACAACCGTAACCCCTGACCATGTTCTATAATAGGTTTATACAACCGTAACCCCTGACCATGTTCTATAATAGGGTTATACAACCGTAACCCCTGACCATGTTCTATAATAGGGTTATACAACCGTAACCCCTGACCATGTTCTATAATAGGTTTATACAACCGTAACCCCTGACCATGTTCTATAATAGGGTTATACAACCGTAACCCCTGACCATGTTCTATAATAGGGTTATACAACCGTAACCCCTGACCATGTTCTATAATAGGGTTATACAACCGTAACCCCTGACCATGTTCTATAATAGGTTTATACAACCCGTAACCCCTGACCATGTTCTATAATAGGTTTATACAACCGTAACCCCTGACCATGTTCTATAATAGGTTTATACAACCGTAACCCCTGACCATGTGCTATAATAGGTTTATACAACCGTAACCCCTGACCATGTTCTATAATAGGGTTATACAACCGTAACCCCTGACCATGTTCTATAATAGGTTTATACAACCGTAACCCCTGACCATGTTCTATAATAGGTTTATACAACCGTAACCCCTGACCATGTTCTATAATAGGGTTATACAACCGTAACCCCTGACCATGTTCTATAATAGGGTTATACAACCGTAACCCCTGACCATGTTCTATAATAGGTTTATACAACCGTAACCCCTGACCATGTTCTATAATAGGGTTATACAACCGTAACCCCTGACCATGTTCTATAATAGGGTTATACAACCGTAACCCCTGACCATGTTCTATAATAGGTTTATACAACCGTAACCCCTGACCATGTTCTATAATAGGTTTATACAACCGTAACCCCTGACCATGTTCTATAATAGGTTTATACAACCGTAACCCCTGACCATGTTCTATAATAGGTTTATACAACCGTAACCCCTGACCATGTTCTATAATAGGTTTATACAACCGTAACCCCTGACCATGTTCTATAATAGGTTTATACAACCGTAACCCCTGACCATGTTCTATAATAGGTTTATACAACCGTAACCCCTGACCATGTTCTATAATAGGTTTATACAACCGTAACCCCTGACCATGTTCTATAATAGGGTTATACAACCGTAACCCCTGACCATGTTCTATAATAGGTTTATACAACCGTAACCCCTGACCATGTTCTATAATAGGTTTATACAACCGTAACCCCTGACCATGTTCTATAATAGGGTTATACAACCGTAACCCCTGACCATGTTCTATAATAGGTTTATACAACCGTAACCCCTGACCATGTTCTATAATAGGGTTATACAACCGTAACCCCTGACCATGTTCTATAATAGGTTTATACAACCGTAACCCCTGACCATGTTCTATAATAGGTTTATACAACCGTAACCCCTGACCATGTTCTATAATAGGTTTATACAACCGTAACCCCTGACCATGTTCTATAATAGGTTTATACAACCGTAACCCCTGACCATGTTCTATAATAGGTTTATACAACCGTAACCCCTGACCATGTTCTATAATAGGTTTATACAACCGTAACCCCTGACCATGTTCTATAATAGGTTTATACAACCGTAACCCCTGACCATGTTCTATAATAGGGTTATACAACCGTAACCCCTGACCATGTTCTATAATAGGGTTATACAACCGTAACCCCTGACCATGTTCTATAATAGGTTTATACAACCGTAACCCCTGACCATGTTCTATAATAGGTTTATACAACCGTAACCCCTGACCATGTTCTATAATAGGTTTATACAACCGTAACCCCTGACCATGTTCTATAATAGGTTTATACAACCGTAACCCCTGACCATGTTCTATAATAGGTTTATACAACCGTAACCCCTGACCATGTTCTATAATAGGTTTATCCAACCGTAACCCCTGACCATGTTCTATAATAGGTTTATACAACCGTAACCCCTGACCATGTTCTATAATAGGGTTATTCAACCGTAACCCCTGACCATGTTCTATAATAGGTTTATACAACCGTAACCCCTGACCATGTTCTATAATAGGTTTATACAACCGTAACCCCTGACCATGTTCTATAATAGGTTTATACAACCGTAACCCCTGACCATGTTCTATAATAGGTTTATACAACCGTAACCCCTGACCATGTTCTATAATAGGGTTATACAACCGTAACCCCTGACCATGTTCTATAATAGGGTTATACAACCGTAACCCCTGACCATGTTCTATAATAGGTTTATACAACCGTAACCCCTGACCATGTTCTATAATAGGTTTATACAACCGTAACCCCTGACCATGTTCTATAATAGGTTTATACAACCGTAACCCCTGACCATGTTCTATAATAGGGTTATTCAACCGTAACCCCTGACCATGTTCTATAATAGGTTTATACAACCGTAACCCCTGACCATGTTCTATAATAGGTTTATACAACCGTAACCCCTGACCATGTTCTATAATAGGTTTATACAACCGTAACCCCTGACCATGTTCTATAATAGGGTTATACAACCGTAACCCCTGACCATGTTCTATAATAGGGTTATACAACCGTAACCCCTGACCATGTTCTATAATAGGTTTATACAACCGTAACCCCTGACCATGTTCTATAATAGGGTTATACAACCGTAACCCCTGACCATGTTCTATAATAGGTTTATACAACCGTAACCCCTGACCATGTTCTATAATAGGTTTATACAACCGTAACCCCTGACCATGTTCTATAATAGGGTTATACAACCGTAACCCCTGACCATGTTCTATAATAGGTTTATACAACCGTAACCCCTGACCATGTTCTATAATAGGTTTATACAACCGTAACCCCTGACCATGTTCTATAATAGGGTTATACAACCGTAACCCCTGACCATGTTCTATAATAGGGTTATAC
Organism: Salvelinus alpinus; assembly: GCF_045679555.1. Lineage (NCBI taxonomy): Eukaryota > Metazoa > Chordata > Actinopteri > Salmoniformes > Salmonidae > Salvelinus > Salvelinus alpinus. Next base: position 1,745,303 of record NC_092095.1, read on the forward strand.
AACCGTAACCCCTGACCATGTTCTATAATAGGTTTATACAACCGTAACCCCTGACCATGTTCTATAATAGGGTTATACAACCGTAACCCCTGACCATGTTCTATAATAGGGTTATACAACCGTAACCCCTGACCATGTTCTATAATAGGGTTATACAACCGTAACCCCTGACCATGTTCTATAATAGGTTTATACAACCGTAACCCCTGACCATGTTCTATAATAGGTTTATACAACCGTAACCCCTGACCATGTTCTATAACAGGGTTATACAACCGTAACCCCTGACCATGTTCTATAATAGGGTTATACAACCGTAACCCCTGACCATGTTCTATAATAGGTTTATACAACCGTAACCCCTGACCATGTTCTATAATAGGGTTATACAACCGTAACCCCTGACCATGTTCTATAATAGGGTTATACAACCGTAACCCCTGACCATGTTCTATAATAGGGTTATACAACCGTAACCCCTGACCATGTTCTATAATAGGTTTATACAACCGTAACCCCTAAACATGTTCTATAATAGGTTTATACAACCGTAACCCCTGACCATGTTCTATAATAGGTTTATACAACCGTAACCCCTGACCATGTTCTATAATAGGTTTATACAACCGTAACCCCTGACCATGTTCTATAATAGGTTTATACAACCGTAACCCCTGACCATGTTCTATAATAGGTTTATACAACCGTAACCCCTGACAATGTTCTATAATAGGGTTATACAACCGTAACCCCTGACCATGTTCTATAATAGGTTTATACAACCGTAACCCCTGACCATGTTCTATAATAGGTTTATACAACCGTAACCCCTGACCATGTTCTATAATAGGTTTATACAACCGTAACCCCTGACCATGTTCTTTAATAGGTTTATACAACCGTAACCCCTGACCATGTTCTATAATAGGTTTATACAACCGTAACCCCTGACCATGTTCTATAATAGGGTTATACAACCGTAACCCCTGACCATGTTCTATAATAGGTTTATACAACCGTAACCCCTGACCATGTTCTATAATAGGGTTATACAACCGTAACCCCTGACCATGTTCTATAATAGGGTTATACAACCGTAACCCCTGACCATGTTCTATAATAGGGTTATACAACCGTAACCCCTGACCATGTTCTATAATAGGTTTATACAACCGTAACCCCTGACCATGTTCTATAATAGGGTTATACAACCGTAACCCCTGACCATGTTCTATAATAGGGTTATACAACCGTAACCCCTGACCATGTTCTATAATAGGGTTATACAACCGTAACCCCTGACCATGTTCTATAATAGGTTTATACAACCGTAACCCCTGACCATGTTCTATAATAGGTTTATACAACCGTAACCCCTGACCATGTTCTATAATAGGTTTATACAACCGTAACCCCTGACCATGTTCTATAATAGGTTTATACAACCGTAACCCCTGACCATGTTCTATAATAGGTTTATACAACCGTAACCCCTGACCATGTTCTATAATAGGTTTATACAACCGTAACCCCTGACCATGTTCTATAATAGGGTTATACAACCGTAACCCCTGACCATGTTCTATAATAGGTTTATACAACCGTAACCCCTGACCATGTTCTATAATAGGTTTATACAACCGTAACCCCTGACCATGTTCTATAATAGGTTTATACAACCGTAACCCCTGACCATGTTCTATAATAGGTTTATACAACCGTAACCCCTGACCATGTTCTATAATAGGTTTATACAACCGTAACCCCTGACCATGTTCTATAATAGGGTTATACAACCGTAACCCCTGACCATGTTCTATAATAGGTTTATACAACCGTAACCCCTGACCATGTTCTATAATAGGTTTATACAACCGTAACCCCTGACCATGTTCTATAATAGGGTTATACAACCGTAACCCCTGACCATGTTCTATAATAGGTTTATACAACCGTAACCCCTGACCATGTTTTATAATAGGTTTATACAACCGTAACCCCTGACCATGTTCTATAATAGGTTTATACAACCGTAACCCCTGACCATGTTCTATAATAGGTTTATACAACCGTAACCCCTGACCATGTTCTATAATAGGTTTATACAACCGTAACCCCTGACCATGTTCTATAATAGGTTTATACAACCGTAACCCCTGACCATGTTCTATAATAGGGTTATTCAACCGTAACCCCTGACCATGTTCTATAATAGGTTTATACAACCGTAACCCCTGACCATGTTCTATAATAGGTTTATACAACCGTAACCCCTGACCATGTTCTATAATAGGTTTATACAACCGTAACCCCTGACCATGTTCTATAATAGGTTTATACAACCGTAACCCCTGACCATGTTCTATAATAGGTTATACAACCGTAACCCCTGACCATGTTCTATAATAGGTTTATACAACCGTAACCCCTGACCATGTTCTATAATAGGTTTATACAACCGTAACCCCTGACCATGTTCTATAATAGGGTTATACAACCGTAACCCCTGACCATGTTCTATAATAGGTTTATACAACCGTAACCCCTGACCATGTTCTATAATAGGTTTATACAACCGTAACCCCTGACCATGTTCTATAATAGGGTTATACAACCGTAACCCCTGACCATGTTCTATAATAGGTTTATACAACCGTAACCCCTGACCATGTTCTATAATAGGGTTATACAACCGTAACCCCTGACCATGTTCTATAATAGGGTTATACAACCGTAACCCCTGACCATGTTCTATAATAGGTTTATACAACCGTAACCCCTGACCATGTTCTATAATAGGTTTATACAACCGTAACCCCTGACCATGTTCTATAATAGGTTTATTCAACCGTAACCCCTGACCATGTTCTATAATAGGTTTATACAACCGTAACCCCTGACCATGTTCTATAATAGGGTTATACAACCGTAACCCCTGACCATGTTCTATAATAGGTTTATACAACCGTAACCCCTGACCATGTTCTATAATAGGTTTATACAACCGTAACCCCTGACCATGTTCTATAATAGGTTTATACAACCGTAACCCCTGACCATGTTCTATAATAGGGTTATACAACCGTAACCCCTGACCATGTTCTATAATAGGGTTATACAACCGTAACCCCTGACCATGTTCTATAATAGGTTTATACAACCGTAACCCCTGACCATGTTCTATAATAGGGTTATACAACCGTAACCCCTGACCATGTTCTATAATAGGTTTATACAACCGTAACCCCTGACCATGTTCTATAATAGGTTTATACAACCGTAACCCCTGACCATGTTCTATAATAGGGTTATACAACCGTAACCCCTGACCATGTTCTATAATAGGTTTATACAACCGTAACCCCTGACCATGTTCTATAATAGGTTTATACAACCGTAACCCCTGACCATGTTCTATAATAGGGTTATACAACCGTAACCCCTGACCATGTTCTATAATAGGGTTATACAACCGTAACCCCTGACCATGTTCTATAATAGGTTTATACAACCGTAACCCCTGACCATGTTCTATAATAGGGTTATACAACCGTAACCCCTGACCATGTTCTATAATAGGGTTATACAACCGTAACCCCTGACCATGTTCTATAATAGGGTTATACAACCGTAACCCCTGACCATGTTCTATAATAGGTTTATACAACCGTAACCCCTGACCATGTTCTATAATAGGTTTATACAACCGTAACCCCTGACCATGTTCTATAACAGGGTTATACAACCGTAACCCCTGACCATGTTCTATAATAGGGTTATACAACCGTAACCCCTGACCATGTTCTATAACAGGTTTATACAACCGTAACCCCTGACCATGTTCTATAATAGGGTTATACAACCGTAACCCCTGACCATGTTCTATAATAGGGTTATACAACCGTAACCCCTGACCATGTTCTATAATAGGGTTATACAACCGTAACCCCTGACCATGTTCTATAATAGGTTTACACAACCGTAACCCCTGACCATGTTCTATAATAGGTTTATACAACCGTAACCCCTGACCATGTTCTATAATAGGTTTATACAACCGTAACCCCTGACCATGTTCTATAATAGGTTTATACAACCGTAACCACTGACCATGTTCTATAATAGGTTTATACAACCGTAACCCCTGACCATGTTCTATAATAGGTTTATACAACCGTAACCCCTGACCATGTTCTATAATAGGGTTATACAACCGTAACCCCTGACCATGTTCTATAATAGGTTTATACAACCGTAACCCCTGACCATGTTCTATAATAGGTTTATACAACCGTAACCCCTGACCATGTTCTATAATAGGTTTATACAACCGTAACCCCTGACCATGTTCTTTAATAGGTTTATACAACCGTAACCCCTGACCATGTTCTATAATAGGTTTATACAACCGTAACCCCTGACCATGTTCTATAATAGGGTTATACAACCGTAACCCCTGACCATGTTCTATAATAGGTTTATACAACCGTAACCCCTGACCATGTTCTATAATAGGGTTATACAACCGTAACCCCTGACCATGTTCTATAATAGGGTTATACAACCGTAACCCCTGACCATGTTCTATAATAGGGTTATACAACCGTAACCCCTGACCATGTTCTATAATAGGTTTATACAACCGTAACCCCTGACCATGTTCTATAATAGGGTTATACAACCGTAACCCCTGACCATGTTCTATAATAGGGTTATACAACCGTAACCCCTGACCATGTTCTATAATAGGGTTATACAACCGTAACCCCTGACCATGTTCTATAATAGGTTTATACAACCGTAACCCCTGACCATGTTCTATAATAGGTTTATACAACCGTAACCCCTGACCATGTTCTATAATAGGTTTATACAACCGTAACCCCTGACCATGTTCTATAATAGGTTTATACAACCGTAACCCCTGACCATGTTCTATAATAGGTTTATACAACCGTAACCCCTGACCATGTTCTATAATAGGTTTATACAACCGTAACCCCTGACCATGTTCTATAATAGGGTTATACAACCGTAACCCCTGACCATGTTCTATAATAGGTTTATACAACCGTAACCCCTGACCATGTTCTATAATAGGTTTATACAACCGTAACCCCTGACCATGTTCTATAATAGGTTTATACAACCGTAACCCCTGACCATGTTCTATAATAGGTTTATACAACCGTAACCCCTGACCATGTTCTATAATAGGTTTATACAACCGTAACCCCTGACCATGTTCTATAATAGGGTTATACAACCGTAACCCCTGACCATGTTCTATAATAGGTTTATACAACCGTAACCCCTGACCATGTTCTATAATAGGTTTATACAACCGTAACCCCTGACCATGTTCTATAATAGGGTTATACAACCGTAACCCCTGACCATGTTCTATAATAGGTTTATACAACCGTAACCCCTGACCATGTTCTATAATAGGTTTATACAACCGTAACCCCTGACCATGTTCTATAATAGGTTTATACAACCGTAACCCCTGACCATGTTCTATAATAGGTTTATACAACCGTAACCCCTGACCATGTTCTATAATAGGTTTATACAACCGTAACCCCTGACCATGTTCTATAATAGGTTTATACAACCGTAACCCCTGACCATGTTCTATAATAGGGTTATACAACCGTAACCCCTGACCATGTTCTATAATAGGTTTATACAACCGTAACCCCTGACCATGTTCTATAATAGGTTTATACAACCGTAACCCCTGACCATGTTCTATAATAGGTTTATACAACCGTAACCCCTGACCATGTTCTATAATAGGTTTATACAACCGTAACCCCTGACCATGTTCTATAATAGGGTTATACAACCGTAACCCCTGACCATGTTCTATAATAGGGTTATACAACCGTAACCCCTGACCATGTTCTATAATAGGTTTATACAACCGTAACCCCTGACCATGTTCTATAATAGGTTTATACAACCGTAACCCCTGACCATGTTCTATAATAGGTTTATACAACCGTAACCCCTGACCATGTTCTATAATAGGTTTATACAACCGTAACCCCTGACCATGTTCTATAATAGGGTTATACAACCGTAACCCCTGACCATGTTCTATAATAGGTTTATACAACCGTAACCCCTGACCATGTTCTATAATAGGTTTATACAACCGTAACCCCTGACCATGTTCTATAATAGGGTTATACAACCGTAACCCCTGACCATGTTCTATAATAGGGTTATACAACCGTAACCCCTGACCATGTTCTATAATAGGTTTATACAACCGTAACCCCTGACCATGTTCTATAATAGGGTTATACAACCGTAACCCCTGACCATGTTCTATAATAGGGTTATACAACCGTAACCCCTGACCATGTTCTATAATAGGGTTATACAACCGTAACCCCTGACCATGTTCTATAATAGGTTTATACAACCGTAACCCCTGACCATGTTCTATAATAGGTTTATACAACCGTAACCCCTGACCATGTTCTATAATAGGGTTATACAACCGTAACCCCTGACCATGTTCTATAATAGGGTTATACAACCGTAACCCCTGACCATGTTCTATAATAGGTTTATACAACCGTAACCCCTGACCATGTTCTATAATAGGGTTATACAACCGTAACCCCTGACCATGTTCTATAATAGGGTTATACAACCGTAACCCCTGACCATGTTCTATAATAGGGTTATACAACCGTAACCCCTGACCATGTTCTATAATAGGTTTATACAACCGTAACCCCTGACCATGTTCTATAATAGGTTTATACAACCGTAACCCCTGACCATGTTCTATAATAGGTTTATACAACCGTAACCCCTGACCATGTTCTATAATAGGTTTATACAACCGTAACCCCTGACCATGTTCTATAATAGGTTTATACAACCGTAACCCCTGACCATGTTCTATAATAGGTTTATACAACCGTAACCCCTGACCATGTTCTATAATAGGGTTATACAACCGTAACCCCTGACCATGTTCTATAATAGGTTTATACAACCGTAACCCCTGACCATGTTCTATAATAGGTTTATACAACCGTAACCCCTGACCATGTTCTATAATAGGTTTATACAACCGTAACCCCTGACCATGTTCTTTAATAGGTTTATACAACCGTAACCCCTGACCATGTTCTATAATAGGTTTATACAACCGTAACCCCTGACCATGTTCTATAATAGGGTTATACAACCGTAACCCCTGACCATGTTCTATAATAGGTTTATACAACCGTAACCCCTGACCATGTTCTATAATAGGGTTATACAACCGTAACCCCTGACCATGTTCTATAATAGGGTTATACAACCGTAACCCCTGACCATGTTCTATAATAGGGTTATACAACCGTAACCCCTGACCATGTTCTATAATAGGTTTATACAACCGTAACCCCTGACCATGTTCTATAATAGGGTTATACAACCGTAACCCCTGACCATGTTCTATAATAGGGTTATACAACCGTAACCCCTGACCATGTTCTATAATAGGGTTATACAACCGTAACCCCTGACCATGTTCTATAATAGGTTTATACAACCGTAACCCCTGACCATGTTCTATAATAGGTTTATACAACCGTAACCCCTGACCATGTTCTATAATAGGTTTATACAACCGTAACCCCTGACCATGTTCTATAATAGGTTTATACAACCGTAACCCCTGACCATGTTCTATAATAGGTTTATACAACCGTAACCCCTGACCATGTTCTATAATAGGTTTATACAACCGTAACCCCTGACCATGTTCTATAATAGGGTTATACAACCGTAACCCCTGACCATGTTCTATAATAGGTTTATACAACCGTAACCCCTGACCATGTTCTATAATAGGTTTATACAACCGTAACCCCTGACCATGTTCTATAATAGGTTTATACAACCGTAACCCCTGACCATGTTCTATAATAGGTTTATACAACCGTAACCCCTGACCATGTTCTATAATAGGTTTATACAACCGTAACCCCTGACCATGTTCTATAATAGGGTTATACAACCGTAACCCCTGACCATGTTCTATAATAGGTTTATACAACCGTAACCCCTGACCATGTTCTATAATAGGTTTATACAACCGTAACCCCTGACCATGTTCTATAATAGGGTTATACAACCGTAACCCCTGACCATGTTCTATAATAGGTTTATACAACCGTAACCCCTGACCATGTTCTATAATAGGTTTATACAACCGTAACCCCTGACCATGTTCTATAATAGGTTTATACAACCGTAACCCCTGACCATGTTCTATAATAGGTTTATACAACCGTAACCCCTGACCATGTTCTATAATAGGTTTATACAACCGTAACCCCTGACCATGTTCTATAATAGGTTTATACAACCGTAACCCCTGACCATGTTCTATAATAGGGTTATACAACCGTAACCCCTGACCATGTTCTATAATAGGTTTATACAACCGTAACCCCTGACCATGTTCTATAATAGGTTTATACAACCGTAACCCCTGACCATGTTCTATAATAGGTTTATACAACCGTAACCCCTGACCATGTTCTATAATAGGTTTATACAACCGTAACCCCTGACCATGTTCTATAATAGGGTTATACAACCGTAACCCCTGACCATGTTCTATAATAGGTTTATACAACCGTAACCCCTGACCATGTTCTATAATAGGGTTATACAACCGTAACCCCTGACCATGTTCTATAATAGGGTTATACAACCGTAACCCCTGACCATGTTCTATAATAGGTTTATACAACCGTAACCCCTGACCATGTTCTATAATAGGTTTATACAACCGTAACCCCTGACCATGTTCTATAATAGGTTTATACAACCGTAACCCCTGACCATGTTCTATAATAGGTTTATACAACCGTAACCCCTGACCATGTTCTATAATAGGTTTATACAACCGTAACCCCTGACCATGTTCTATAATAGGTTTATACAACCGTAACCCCTGACCATGTTCTATAATAGGGTTATACAACCGTAACCCCTGACCATGTTCTATAATAGGTTTATACAACCGTAACCCCTGACCATGTTCTATAATAGGTTTATACAACCGTAACCCCTGACCATGTTCTATAATAGGTTTATACAACCGTAACCCCTGACCATGTTCTATATAGGTTTATACAACCGTAACCCCTGACCATGTTCTATAATAGGGTTATACAACCGTAACCCCTGACCATGTTCTATAATAGGGTTATACAACCGTAACCCCTGACCATGTTCTATAATAGGTTTATACAACCGTAACCCCTGACCATGTTCTATAATAGGGTTATACAACCGTAACCCCTGACCATGTTCTATAATAGGTTTATACAACCGTAACCCCTGACCATGTTCTATAATAGGTTTATACAACCGTAACCCCTGACCATGTTCTATAATAGGGTTATACAACCGTAACCCCTGACCATGTTCTATAATAGGGTTATACAACCGTAACCCCTGACCATGTTCTATAATAGGTTTATACAACCGTAACCCCTGACCATGTTCTATAATAGGGTTATACAACCGTAACCCCTGACCATGTTCTATAATAGGGTTATACAACCGTAACCCCTGACCATGTTCTATAATAGGTTTATACAACCGTAACCCCTGACCATGTTCTATAATAGGGTTATACAACCGTAACCCCTGACCATGTTCTATAATAGGGTTATACAACCGTAACCCCTGACCATGTTCTATAATAGGGTTATACAACCGTAACCCCTGACCATGTTCTATAATAGGTTTATACAACCGTAACCCCTGACCATGTTCTATAATAGGTTTATACAACCGTAACCCCTGACCATGTTCTATAACAGGGTTATACAACCGTAACCCCTGACCATGTTCTATAACAGGTTTATACAACCGTAACCCCTGACCATGTTCTATAATAGGGTTATACAACCGTAACCCCTGACCATGTTCTATAATAGGGTTATACAACCGTAACCCCTGACCATGTTCTATAATAGGGTTATACAACCGTAACCCCTGACCATGTTCTATAATAGGTTTACACAACCGTAACCCCTGACCATGTTCTATAATAGGTTTATACAACCGTAACCCCTGACCATGTTCTATAATAGGTTTATACAACCGTAACCCCTGACCATGTTCTATAATAGGTTTATACAACCGTAACCACTGACCATGTTCTATAATAGGTTTATACAACCGTAACCCCTGACCATGTTCTATAATAGGTTTATACAACCGTAACCCCTGACCATGTTCTATAATAGGGTTATACAACCGTAACCCCTGACCATGTTCTATAATAGGTTTATACAACCGTAACCCCTGACCATGTTCTAAAATAGGTTTATACAACCGTAACCCCTGACCATGTTCTATAATAGGTTTATACAACCGTAACCCCTGACCATGTTCTTTAATAGGTTTATACAACCGTAACCCCTGACCATGTTCTATAATAGGTTTATACAACCGTAACCCCTGACCATGTTCTATAATAGGTTTATACAACCGTAACCCCTGACCATGTTCTATAATAGGGTTATACAACCGTAACCCCTGACCATGTTCTATAATAGGTTTATACAACCGTAACCCCTGACCATGTTCTATAATAGGTTTATACAACCGTAACCCCTGACCATGTTCTATAATAGGTTTATACAACCGTAACCCCTGACCATGTTCTTTAATAGGTTTATACAACCGTAACCCCTGACCATGTTCTATAATAGGTTTATACAACCGTAACCCCTGACCATGTTCTATAATAGGGTTATACAACCGTAACCCCTGACCATGTTCTATAATAGGTTTATACAACCGTAACCCCTGACCATGTTCTATAATAGGGTTATACAACCGTAACCCCTGACCATGTTCTATAATAGGGTTATACAACCGTAACCCCTGACCATGTTCTATAATAGGGTTATACAACCGTAACCCCTGACCATGTTCTATAATAGGGTTATACAACCGTAACCCCTGACCATGTTCTATAATAGGGTTATACAACCGTAACCCCTGACCATGTTCTATAATAGGGTTATACAACCGTAACCCCTGACCATGTTCTATAATAGGGTTATACAACCGTAACCCCTGACCATGTTCTATAATAGGTTTATACAACCGTAACCCCTGACCATGTTCTATAATAGGTTTATACAACCGTAACCCCTGACCATGTTCTATAATAGGTTTATACAACCGTAACCCCTGACCATGTTCTATAATAGGTTTATACAACCGTAACCCCTGACCATGTTCTATAATAGGTTTATACAACCGTAACCCCTGACCATGTTCTATAATAGGGTTATACAACCGTAACCCCTGACCATGTTCTATAATAGGTTTATACAACCGTAACCCCTGACCATGTTCTATAATAGGTTTATACAACCGTAACCCCTGACCATGTTCTATAATAGGTTTATACAACCGTAACCCCTGACCATGTTCTATAATAGGTTTATACAACCGTAACCCCTGACCATGTTCTATAATAGGTTTATACAACCGTAACCCCTGACCATGTTCTATAATAGGTTTATACAACCGTAACCCCTGACCATGTTCTATAATAGGGTTATACAACCGTAACCCCTGACCATGTTCTATAATAGGGTTATACAACCGTAACCCCTGACCATGTTCTATAATAGGTTTATACAACCGTAACCCCTGACCATGTTCTATAATAGGTTTATACAACCGTAACCCCTGACCATGTTCTATAATAGGTTTATACAACCGTAACCCCTGACCATGTTCTATAATAGGTTTATACAACCGTAACCCCTGACCATGTTCTATAATAGGTTTATACAACCGTAACCCCTGACCATGTTCTATAATAGGTTTATACAACCGTAACCCCTGACCATGTTCTATAATAGGGTTATACAACCGTAACCCCTGACCATGTTCTATAATAGGTTTATACAACCGTAACCCCTGACCATGTTCTATAATAGGTTTATACAACCGTAACCCCTGACCATGTTCTATAATAGGTTTATACAACCGTAACCCCTGACCATGTTCTATAATAGGTTTATACAACCGTAACCCCTGACCATGTTCTATAATAGGGTTATACAACCGTAACCCCTGACCATGTTCTATAATAGGGTTATACAACCGTAACCCCTGACCATGTTCTATAATAGGTTTATACAACCGTAACCCCTGACCATGTTCTATAATAGGGTTATACAACCGTAACCCCTGACCATGTTCTATAATAGGTTTATACAACCGTAACCCCTGACCATGTTCTATAATAGGTTTATACAACCGTAACCCCTGACCATGTTCTATAATAGGGTTATACAACCGTAACCCCTGACCATGTTCTATAATAGGGTTATACAACCGTAACCCCTGACCATGTTCTATAATAGGTTTATACAACCGTAACCCCTGACCATGTTCTATAATAGGGTTATACAACCGTAACCCCTGACCATGTTCTATAATAGGGTTATACAACCGTAACCCCTGACCATGTTCTATAATAGGTTTATACAACCGTAACCCCTGACCATGTTCTATAATAGGGTTATACAACCGTAACCCCTGACCATGTTCTATAATAGGTTTATACAACCGTAACCCCTGACCATGTTCTATAATAGGGTTATACAACCGTAACCCCTGACCATGTTCTATAATAGGGTTATACAACCGTAACCCCTGACCATGTTCTATAATAGGTTTATACAACCGTAACCCCTGACCATGTTCTATAATAGGGTTATACAACCGTAACCCCTGACCATGTTCTATAATAGGGTTATACAACCGTAACCCCTGACCATGTTCTATAATAGGTTTATACAACCGTAACCCCTGACCATGTTCTATAATAGGGTTATACAACCGTAACCCCTGACCATGTTCTATAATAGGGTTATACAACCGTAACCCCTGACCATGTTCTATAATAGGGTTATACAACCGTAACCCCTGACCATGTTCTATAATAGGTTTATACAACCGTAACCCCTGACCATGTTCTATAATAGGTTTATACAACCGTAACCCCTGACCATGTTCTATAACAGGGTTATACAACCGTAACCCCTGACCATGTTCTATAATAGGGTTATACAACCGTAACCCCTGACCATGTTCTATAACAGGTTTATACAACCGTAACCCCTGACCATGTTCTATAATAGGGTTATACAACCGTAACCCCTGACCATGTTCTATAATAGGGTTATACAACCGTAACCCCTGACCATGTTCTATAATAGGGTTATACAACCGTAACCCCTGACCATGTTCTATAATAGGTTTACACAACCGTAACCCCTGACCATGTTCTATAATAGGTTTATACAACCGTAACCCCTGACCATGTTCTATAATAGGTTTATACAACCGTAACCCCTGACCATGTTCTATAATAGGTTTATACAACCGTAACCACTGACCATGTTCTATAATAGGTTTATACAACCGTAACCCCTGACCATGTTCTATAATAGGTTTATACAACCGTAACCCCTGACCATGTTCTATAATAGGGTTATACAACCGTAACCCCTGACCATGTTCTATAATAGGTTTATACAACCGTAACCCCTGACCATGTTCTAAAATAGGTTTATACAACCGTAACCCCTGACCATGTTCTATAATAGGTTTATACAACCGTAACCCCTGACCATGTTCTTTAATAGGTTTATACAACCGTAACCCCTGACCATGTTCTATAATAGGTTTATACAACCGTAACCCCTGACCATGTTCTATAATAGGTTTATACAACCGTAACCCCTGACCATGTTCTATAATAGGGTTATACAACCGTAACCCCTGACCATGTTCTATAATAGGTTTATACAACCGTAACCCCTGACCATGTTCTATAATAGGTTTATACAACCGTAACCCCTGACCATGTTCTATAATAGGTTTATACAACCGTAACCCCTGACCATGTTCTTTAATAGGTTTATACAACCGTAACCCCTGACCATGTTCTATAATAGGTTTATACAACCGTAACCCCTGACCATGTTCTATAATAGGGTTATACAACCGTAACCCCTGACCATGTTCTATAATAGGTTTATACAACCGTAACCCCTGACCATGTTCTATAATAGGGTTATACAACCGTAACCCCTGACCATGTTCTATAATAGGGTTATACAACCGTAACCCCTGACCATGTTCTATAATAGGGTTATACAACCGTAACCCCTGACCATGTTCTATAATAGGGTTATACAACCGTAACCCCTGACCATGTTCTATAATAGGGTTATACAACCGTAACCCCTGACCATGTTCTATAATAGGGTTATACAACCGTAACCCCTGACCATGTTCTATAATAGGGTTATACAACCGTAACCCCTGACCATGTTCTATAATAGGTTTATACAACCGTAACCCCTGACCATGTTCTATAATAGGTTTATACAACCGTAACCCCTGACCATGTTCTATAATAGGTTTATACAACCGTAACCCCTGACCATGTTCTATAATAGGTTTATACAACCGTAACCCCTGACCATGTTCTATAATAGGTTTATACAACCGTAACCCCTGACCATGTTCTATAATAGGTTTATACAACCGTAACCCCTGACCATGTTCTATAATAGGGTTATACAACCGTAACCCCTGACCATGTTCTATAATAGGTTTATACAACCGTAACCCCTGACCATGTTCTATAATAGGTTTATACAACCGTAACCCCTGACCATGTTCTATAATAGGTTTATACAACCGTAACCCCTGACCATGTTCTATAATAGGTTTATACAACCGTAACCCCTGACCATGTTCTATAATAGGTTTATACAACCGTAACCCCTGACCATGTTCTATAATAGGTTTATACAACCGTAACCCCTGACCATGTTCTATAATAGGGTTATACAACCGTAACCCCTGACCATGTTCTATAATAGGTTTATACAACCGTAACCCCTGACCATGTTCTATAATAGGTTTATACAACCGTAACCCCTGACCATGTTCTATAATAGGTTTATACAACCGTAACCCCTGACCATGTTCTATAATAGGTTTATACAACCGTAACCCCTGACCATGTTCTATAATAGGGTTATACAACCGTAACCCCTGACCATGTTCTATAATAGGTTTATACAACCGTAACCCCTGACCATGTTCTATAATAGGGTTATACAACCGTAACCCCTGACCATGTTCTATAATAGGGTTATACAACCGTAACCCCTGACCATGTTCTATAATAGGTTTATACAACCGTAACCCCTGACCATGTTCTATAATAGGTTTATACAACCGTAACCCCTGACCATGTTCTATAATAGGTTTATACAACCGTAACCCCTGACCATGTTCTATAATAGGTTTATACAACCGTAACCCCTGACCATGTTCTATAATAGGTTTATACAACCGTAACCCCTGACCATGTTCTATAATAGGTTTATACAACCGTAACCCCTGACCATGTTCTATAATAGGGTTATACAACCGTAACCCCTGACCATGTTCTATAATAGGTTTATACAACCGTAACCCCTGACCATGTTCTATAATAGGTTTATACAACCGTAACCCCTGACCATGTTCTATAATAGGTTTATACAACCGTAACCCCTGACCATGTTCTATAATAGGTTTATACAACCGTAACCCCTGACCATGTTCTATAATAGGGTTATACAACCGTAACCCCTGACCATGTTCTATAATAGGGTTATACAACCGTAACCCCTGACCATGTTCTATAATAGGTTTATACAACCGTAACCCCTGACCATGTTCTATAATAGGGTTATACAACCGTAACCCCTGACCATGTTCTATAATAGGTTTATACAACCGTAACCCCTGACCATGTTCTATAATAGGTTTATACAACCGTAACCCCTGACCATGTTCTATAATAGGGTTATACAACCGTAACCCCTGACCATGTTCTATAATAGGTTTATACAACCGTAACCCCTGACCATGTTCTATAATAGGTTTATACAACCGTAACCCCTGACCATGTTCTATAATAGGTTTATACAACCGTAACCCCTGACCATGTTCTATAATAGGTTTATACAACCGTAACCCCTGACCATGTTCTATAATAGGTTTATACAACCGTAACCCCTGACCATGTTCTATAATAGGTTTATACAACCGTAACCCCTGACCATGTTCTATAATAGGGTTATACAACCGTAACCCCTGACCATGTTCTATAATAGGTTTATACAACCGTAACCCCTGACCATGTTCTATAATAGGTTTATACAACCGTAACCCCTGACCATGTTCTATAATAGGTTTATACAACCGTAACCCCTGACCATGTTCTATATAGGTTTATACAACCGTAACCCCTGACCATGTTCTATAATAGGGTTATACAACCGTAACCCCTGACCATGTTCTATAATAGGGTTATACAACCGTAACCCCTGACCATGTTCTATAATAGGTTTATACAACCGTAACCCCTGACCATGTTCTATAATAGGGTTATACAACCGTAACCCCTGACCATGTTCTATAATAGGTTTATACAACCGTAACCCCTGACCATGTTCTATAATAGGTTTATACAACCGTAACCCCTGACCATGTTCTATAATAGGGTTATACAACCGTAACCCCTGACCATGTTCTATAATAGGGTTATACAACCGTAACCCCTGACCATGTTCTATAATAGGTTTATACAACCGTAACCCCTGACCATGTTCTATAATAGGGTTATACAACCGTAACCCCTGACCATGTTCTATAATAGGGTTATACAACCGTAACCCCTGACCATGTTCTATAATAGGTTTATACAACCGTAACCCCTGACCATGTTCTATAATAGGGTTATACAACCGTAACCCCTGACCATGTTCTATAATAGGGTTATACAACCGTAACCCCTGACCATGTTCTATAATAGGGTTATACAACCGTAACCCCTGACCATGTTCTATAATAGGTTTATACAACCGTAACCCCTGACCATGTTCTATAATAGGTTTATACAACCGTAACCCCTGACCATGTTCTATAACAGGGTTATACAACCGTAACCCCTGACCATGTTCTATAACAGGTTTATACAACCGTAACCCCTGACCATGTTCTATAATAGGGTTATACAACCGTAACCCCTGACCATGTTCTATAATAGGGTTATACAACCGTAACCCCTGACCATGTTCTATAATAGGGTTATACAACCGTAACCCCTGACCATGTTCTATAATAGGTTTACACAACCGTAACCCCTGACCATGTTCTATAATAGGTTTATACAACCGTAACCCCTGACCATGTTCTATAATAGGTTTATACAACCGTAACCCCTGACCATGTTCTATAATAGGTTTATACAACCGTAACCACTGACCATGTTCTATAATAGGTTTATACAACCGTAACCCCTGACCATGTTCTATAATAGGTTTATACAACCGTAACCCCTGACCATGTTCTATAATAGGGTTATACAACCGTAACCCCTGACCATGTTCTATAATAGGTTTATACAACCGTAACCCCTGACCATGTTCTAAAATAGGTTTATACAACCGTAACCCCTGACCATGTTCTATAATAGGTTTATACAACCGTAACCCCTGACCATGTTCTTTAATAGGTTTATACAACCGTAACCCCTGACCATGTTCTATAATAGGTTTATACAACCGTAACCCCTGACCATGTTCTATAATAGGTTTATACAACCGTAACCCCTGACCATGTTCTATAATAGGGTTATACAACCGTAACCCCTGACCATGTTCTATAATAGGTTTATACAACCGTAACCCCTGACCATGTTCTATAATAGGTTTATACAACCGTAACCCCTGACCATGTTCTATAATAGGTTTATACAACCGTAACCCCTGACCATGTTCTTTAATAGGTTTATACAACCGTAACCCCTGACCATGTTCTATAATAGGTTTATACAACCGTAACCCCTGACCATGTTCTATAATAGGGTTATACAACCGTAACCCCTGACCATGTTCTATAATAGGTTTATACAACCGTAACCCCTGACCATGTTCTATAATAGGGTTATACAACCGTAACCCCTGACCATGTTCTATAATAGGGTTATACAACCGTAACCCCTGACCATGTTCTATAATAGGGTTATACAACCGTAACCCCTGACCATGTTCTATAATAGGGTTATACAACCGTAACCCCTGACCATGTTCTATAATAGGGTTATACAACCGTAACCCCTGACCATGTTCTATAATAGGGTTATACAACCGTAACCCCTGACCATGTTCTATAATAGGGTTATACAACCGTAACCCCTGACCATGTTCTATAATAGGTTTATACAACCGTAACCCCTGACCATGTTCTATAATAGGTTTATACAACCGTAACCCCTGACCATGTTCTATAATAGGTTTATACAACCGTAACCCCTGACCATGTTCTATAATAGGTTTATACAACCGTAACCCCTGACCATGTTCTATAATAGGTTTATACAACCGTAACCCCTGACCATGTTCTATAATAGGTTTATACAACCGTAACCCCTGACCATGTTCTATAATAGGGTTATACAACCGTAACCCCTGACCATGTTCTATAATAGGTTTATACAACCGTAACCCCTGACCATGTTCTATAATAGGTTTATACAACCGTAACCCCTGACCATGTTCTATAATAGGTTTATACAACCGTAACCCCTGACCATGTTCTATAATAGGTTTATACAACCGTAACCCCTGACCATGTTCTATAATAGGTTTATACAACCGTAACCCCTGACCATGTTCTATAATAGGTTTATACAACCGTAACCCCTGACCATGTTCTATAATAGGGTTATACAACCGTAACCCCTGACCATGTTCTATAATAGGTTTATACAACCGTAACCCCTGACCATGTTCTATAATAGGTTTATACAACCGTAACCCCTGACCATGTTCTATAATAGGTTTATACAACCGTAACCCCTGACCATGTTCTATAATAGGTTTATACAACCGTAACCCCTGACCATGTTCTATAATAGGGTTATACAACCGTAACCCCTGACCATGTTCTATAATAGGTTTATACAACCGTAACCCCTGACCATGTTCTATAATAGGGTTATACAACCGTAACCCCTGACCATGTTCTATAATAGGGTTATACAACCGTAACCCCTGACCATGTTCTATAATAGGTTTATACAACCGTAACCCCTGACCATGTTCTATAATAGGTTTATACAACCGTAACCCCTGACCATGTTCTATAATAGGTTTATACAACCGTAACCCCTGACCATGTTCTATAATAGGTTTATACAACCGTAACCCCTGACCATGTTCTATAATAGGGTTATACAACCGTAACCCCTGACCATGTTCTATAATAGGGTTATACAACCGTAACCCCTGACCATGTTCTATAATAGGTTTATACAACCGTAACCCCTGACCATGTTCTATAATAGGGTTATACAACCGTAACCCCTGACCATGTTCTATAATAGGTTTATACAACCGTAACCCCTGACCATGTTCTATAATAGGTTTATACAACCGTAACCCCTGACCATGTTCTATAATAGGGTTATACAACCGTAACCCCTGACCATGTTCTATAATAGGGTTATACAACCGTAACCCCTGACCATGTTCTATAATAGGTTTATACAACCGTAACCCCTGACCATGTTCTATAATAGGGTTATACAACCGTAACCCCTGACCATGTTCTATAATAGGGTTATACAACCGTAACCCCTGACCATGTTCTATAATAGGGTTATACAACCGTAACCCCTGACCATGTTCTATAATAGGTTTATACAACCGTAACCCCTGACCATGTTCTATAATAGGTTTATACAACCGTAACCCCTGACCATGTTCTATAACAGGGTTATACAACCGTAACCCCTGACCATGTTCTATAATAGGGTTATACAACCGTAACCCCTGACCATGTTCTATAACAGGTTTATACAACCGTAACCCCTGACCATGTTCTATAATAGGGTTATACAACCGTAACCCCTGACCATGTTCTATAATAGGGTTATACAACCGTAACCCCTGACCATGTTCTATAATAGGGTTATACAACCGTAACCCCTGACCATGTTCTATAATAGGTTTACACAACCGTAACCCCTGACCATGTTCTATAATAGGTTTATACAACCGTAACCCCTGACCATGTTCTATAATAGGTTTATACAACCGTAACCCCTGACCATGTTCTATAATAGGTTTATACAACCGTAACCACTGACCATGTTCTATAATAGGTTTATACAACCGTAACCCCTGACCATGTTCTATAATAGGTTTATACAACCGTAACCCCTGACCATGTTCTATAATAGGTTTATACAACCGTAACCCCTGACCATGTTCTATAATAGGGTTATACAACCGTAACCCCTGACCATGTTCTATAATAGGGTTATACAACCGTAACCCCTGACCATGTTCTATAATAGGTTTATACAACCGTAACCCCTGACCATGTTCTATAATAGGGTTATACAACCGTAACCCCTGACCATGTTCTATAATAGGTTTATACAACCGTAACCCCTGACCATGTTCTATAATAGGGTTATACAACCGTAACCCCTGACCATGTTCTATAATAGGTTTATACAACCGTAACCCCTGACCATGTTCTATAATAGGGTTATACAACCGTAACCCCTGACCATGTTCTATAATAGGGTTATACAACCGTAACCCCTGACCATGTTCTATAATAGGTTTATACAACCGTAACCCCTGACCATGTTCTATAATAGGTTTATACAACCGTAACCCCTGACCATGTTCTATAATAGGTTTATACAACCGTAACCCCTGACCATGTTCTATAATAGGTTTATACAACCGTAACCCCTGACCATGTTCTATAATAGGGTTATACAACCGTAACCCCTGACCATGTTCTATAATAGGGTTATACAACCGTAACCCCTGACCATGTTCTATAATAGGTTTATACAACCGTAACCCCTGACCATGTTCTATAATAGGGTTATACAACCGTAACCCCTGACCATGTTCTATAATAGGTTTATACAACCGTAACCCCTGACCATGTTCTATAATAGGTTTATACAACCGTAACCCCTGACCATGTTCTATAATAGGGTTATACAACCGTAACCCCTGACCATGTTCTATAATAGGGTTATACAACCGTAACCCCTGACCATGTTCTATAATAGGTTTATACAACCGTAACCCCTGACCATGTTCTATAATAGGGTTATACAACCGTAACCCCTGACCATGTTCTATAATAGGGTTATACAACCGTAACCCCTGACCATGTTCTATAATAGGGTTATACAACCGTAACCCCTGACCATGTTCTATAATAGGTTTATACAACCGTAACCCCTGACCATGTTCTATAATAGGTTTATACAACCGTAACCCCTGACCATGTTCTATAACAGGGTTATACAACCGTAACCCCTGACCATGTTCTATAATAGGGTTATACAACCGTAACCCCTGACCATGTTCTATAACAGGTTTATACAACCGTAACCCCTGACCATGTTCTATAATAGGGTTATACAACCGTAACCCCTGACCATGTTCTATAATAGGGTTATACAACCGTAACCCCTGACCATGTTCTATAATAGGGTTATACAACCGTAACCCCTGACCATGTTCTATAATAGGTTTACACAACCGTAACCCCTGACCATGTTCTATAATAGGTTTATACAACCGTAACCCCTGACCATGTTCTATAATAGGGTTATACAACCGTAACCCCTGACCATGTTCTATAATAGGTTTATACAACCGTAACCACTGACCATGTTCTATAATAGGTTTATACAACCGTAACCCCTGACCATGTTCTATAATAGGTTTATACAACCGTAACCCCTGACCATGTTCTATAATAGGTTTATACAACCGTAACCCCTGACCATGTTCTATAATAGGTTTATACAACCGTAACCCCTGACCATGTTCTAAAATAGGTTTATACAACCGTAACCCCTGACCATGTTCTATAATAGGTTTATACAACCGTAACCCCTGACCATGTTCTTTAATAGGTTTATACAACCGTAACCCCTGACCATGTTCTATAATAGGTTTATACAACCGTAACCCCTGACCATGTTCTATAATAGGTTTATACAACCGTAACCCCTGACCATGTTCTATAATAGGGTTATACAACCGTAACCCCTGACCATGTTCTATAATAGGTTTATACAACCGTAACCCCTGACCATGTCCTATAATAGGTTTATACAACCGTAACCCCTGACCATGTTCTATAATAGGTTTATACAACCGTAACCCCTGACCATGTTCTTTAATAGGTTTATACAACCGTAACCCCTGACCATGTTCTATAATAGGTTTATACAACCGTAACCCCTGACCATGTTCTATAATAGGGTTATACAACCGTAACCCCTGACCATGTTCTATAATAGGTTTATACAACCGTAACCCCTGACCATGTTCTATAATAGGGTTATACAACCGTAACCCCTGACCATGTTCTATAATAGGGTTATACAACCGTAACCCCTGACCATGTTCTATAATAGGGTTATACAACCGTAACCCCTGACCATGTTCTATAATAGGGTTATACAACCGTAACCCCTGACCATGTTCTATAATAGGGTTATACAACCGTAACCCCTGACCATGTTCTATAATAGGGTTATACAACCGTAACCCCTGACCATGTTCTATAATAGGGTTATACAACCGTAACCCCTGACCATGTTCTATAATAGGTTTATACAACCGTAACCCCTGACCATGTTCTATAATAGGTTTATACAACCGTAACCCCTGACCATGTTCTATAATAGGTTTATACAACCGTAACCCCTGACCATGTTCTATAATAGGTTTATACAACCGTAACCCCTGACCATGTTCTATAATAGGTTTATACAACCGTAACCCCTGACCATGTTCTATAATAGGGTTATACAACCGTAACCCCTGACCATGTTCTATAATAGGTTTATACAACCGTAACCCCTGACCATGTTCTATAATAGGTTTATACAACCGTAACCCCTGACCATGTTCTATAATAGGTTTATACAACCGTAACCCCTGACCATGTTCTATAATAGGTTTATACAACCGTAACCCCTGACCATGTTCTATAATAGGGTTATACAACCGTAACCCCTGACCATGTTCTATAATAGGTTTATACAACCGTAACCCCTGACCATGTTCTATAATAGGGTTATACAACCGTAACCCCTGACCATGTTCTATAATAGGGTTATACAACCGTAACCCCTGACCATGTTCTATAATAGGTTTATACAACCGTAACCCCTGACCATGTTCTATAATAGGTTTATACAACCGTAACCCCTGACCATGTTCTATAATAGGTTTATACAACCGTAACCCCTGACCATGTTCTATAATAGGTTTATACAACCGTAACCCCTGACCATGTTCTATAATAGGTTTATACAACCGTAACCCCTGACCATGTTCTATAATAGGTTTATACAACCGTAACCCCTGACCATGTTCTATAATAGGGTTATACAACCGTAACCCCTGACCATGTTCTATAATAGGTTTATACAACCGTAACCCCTGACCATGTTCTATAATAGGTTTATACAACCGTAACCCCTGACCATGTTCTATAATAGGTTTATACAACCGTAACCCCTGACCATGTTCTATAATAGGGTTATACAACCGTAACCCCTGACCATGTTCTATAATAGGTTTATACAACCGTAACCCCTGACCATGTTCTAAAATAGGTTTATACAACCGTAACCCCTGACCATGTTCTATAATAGGTTTATACAACCGTAACCCCTGACCATGTTCTTTAATAGGTTTATACAACCGTAACCCCTGACCATGTTCTATAATAGGTTTATACAACCGTAACCCCTGACCATGTTCTATAATAGGGTTATACAACCGTAACCCCTGACCATGTTCTATAATATGTTTATACAACCGTAACCCCTGACCATGTTCTATAATAGGGTTATACAACCGTAACCCCTGACCATGTTCTATAATAGGGTTATACAACCGTAACCCCTGACCATGTTCTATAATAGGTTTATACAACCGTAACCCCTGACCATGTTCTATAATAGGTTTATACAACCGTAACCCCTGACCATGTTCTATAATAGGTTTATACAACCGTAACCCCTGACCATGTTCTATATAGGTTTATACAACCGTAACCCCTGACCATGTTCTATAATAGGGTTATACAACCGTAACCCCTGACCATGTTCTATAATAGGGTTATACAACCGTAACCCCTGACCATGTTCTATAATAGGTTTATACAACCGTAACCCCTGACCATGTTCTATAATAGGGTTATACAACCGTAACCCCTGACCATGTTCTATAATAGGTTTATACAACCGTAACCCCTGACCATGTTCTATAATAGGTTTATACAACCGTAACCCCTGACCATGTTCTATAATAGGGTTATACAACCGTAACCCCTGACCATGTTCTATAATAGGGTTATACAACCGTAACCCCTGACCATGTTCTATAATAGGTTTATACAACCGTAACCCCTGACCATGTTCTATAATAGGGTTATACAACCGTAACCCCTGACCATGTTCTATAATAGGGTTATACAACCGTAACCCCTGACCATGTTCTATAATAGGTTTATACAACCGTAACCCCTGACCATGTTCTATAATAGGGTTATACAACCGTAACCCCTGACCATGTTCTATAATAGGGTTATACAACCGTAACCCCTGACCATGTTCTATAATAGGGTTATACAACCGTAACCCCTGACCATGTTCTATAATAGGTTTATACAACCGTAACCCCTGACCATGTTCTATAATAGGTTTATACAACCGTAACCCCTGACCATGTTCTATAACAGGGTTATACAACCGTAACCCCTGACCATGTTCTATAATAGGGTTATACAACCGTAACCCCTGACCATGTTCTATAACAGGTTTATACAACCGTAACCCCTGACCATGTTCTATAATAGGGTTATACAACCGTAACCCCTGACCATGTTCTATAATAGGGTTATACAACCGTAACCCCTGACCATGTTCTATAATAGGGTTATACAACCGTAACCCCTGACCATGTTCTATAATAGGTTTATACAACCGTAACCCCTGACCATGTTCTATAATAGGTTTATACAACCGTAACCCCTGACCATGTTCTATAATAGGTTTATACAACCGTAACCCCTGACCATGTTCTATAATAGGTTTATACAACCGTAACCCCTGACCATGTTCTATAATAGGTTTATACAACCGTAACCCCTGACCATGTTCTATAATAGGTTTATACAACCGTAACCCCTGACCATGTTCTATAATAGGGTTATACAACCGTAACCCCTGACCATGTTCTATAATAGGTTTATACAACCGTAACCCCTGACCATGTTCTAAAATAGGTTTATACAACCGTAACCCCTGACCATGTTCTATAATAGGTTTATACAACCGTAACCCCTGACCATGTTCTTTAATAGGTTTATACAACCGTAACCCCTGACCATGTTCTATAATAGGTTTATACAACCGTAACCCCTGACCATGTTCTATAATAGGGTTATACAACCGTAACCCCTGACCATGTTCTATAATATGTTTATACAACCGTAACCCCTGACCATGTTCTATAATAGGGTTATACAACCGTAACCCCTGACCATGTTCTATAATAGGGTTATACAACCGTAACCCCTGACCATGTTCTATAATAGGTTTATACAACCGTAACCCCTGACCATGTTCTATAATAGGTTTATACAACCGTAACCCCTGACCATGTTCTATAATAGGGTTATACAACCGTAACCCCTGACCATGTTCTATAATAGGGTTATACAACCGTAACCCCTGACCATGTTCTATAATAGGGTTATACAACCGTAACCCCTGACCATGTTCTATAATAGGTTTATACAACCGTAACCCCTGACCATGTTCTATAATAGGTTTATACAACCGTAACCCCTGACCATGTTCTATAATAGGTTTATACAACCGTAACCCCTGACCATGTTCTATAATAGGGTTATACAACCGTAACCCCTGACCATGTTCTATAATAGGGTTATACAACCGTAACCCCTGACCATGTTCTATAATAGGGTTATACAACCGTAACCCCTGACCATGTTCTATAATAGGTTTATACAACCGTAACCCCTGACCATGTTCTATAATAGGGTTATACAACCGTAAAACCTGACCATGTTCTATAATAGGTTTATACAACCGTAACCCCTGACCATGTTCTATAATAGGGTTATACAACCGTAACCCCTGACCATGTTCTATAATAGGGTTATACAACCGTAACCCCTGACCATGTTCTATAATAGGTTTATACAACCGTAACCCCTGACCATGTTCTATAATAGGGTTATACAACCGTAACCCCTGACCATGTTCTATAATAGGGTTATACAACCGTAACCCCTGACCATGTTCTATAATAGGTTTATACAACCGTAACCCCTGACCATGTTCTATAATAGGGTTATACAACCGTAACCCCTGACCATGTTCTATAATAGGGTTATACAACCGTAACCCCTGACCATGTTCTATAATAGGGTTATACAACCGTAACCCCTGACCATGTTCTATAATAGGTTTATACAACCGTAACCCCTGACCATGTTCTATAATAGGTTTATACAACCGTAACCCCTGACCATGTTCTATAACAGGGTTATACAACCGTAACCCCTGACCATGTTCTATAATAGGGTTATACAACCGTAACCCCTGACCATGTTCTATAATAGGTTTATACAACCGTAACCCCTGACCATGTTCTATAATAGGGTTATACAACCGTAACCCCTGACCATGTTCTATAATAGGGTTATACAACCGTAACCCCTGACCATGTTCTATAATAGGGTTATACAACCGTAACCCCTGACCATGTTCTATAATAGGTTTATACAACCGTAACCCCTGACCATGTTCTATAATAGGTTTATACAACCGTAACCCCTGACCATGTTCTATAATAGGTTTATACAACCGTAACCCCTGACCATGTTCTATAATAGGTTTATACAACCGTAACCACTGACCATGTTCTATAATAGGTTTATACAACCGTAACCCCTGACCATGTTCTATAATAGGTTTATACAACCGTAACCCCTGACCATGTTCTATAATAGGTTTATACAACCGTAACCCCTGACCATGTTCTATAATAGGGTTATACAACCGTAACCCCTGACCATGTTCTATAATAGGTTTATACAACCGTAACCCCTGACCATGTTCTATAATAGGTTTATACAACCGTAACCCCTGACCATGTTCTATAATAGGTTTATACAACCGTAACCCCTGACCATGTTCTATAATAGGTTTATACAACCGTAACCCCTGACCATGTTCTATAATAGGGTTATACAACCGTAAAACCTGACCATGTTCTATAATAGGTTTATACAACCGTAACCCCTGACCATGTTCTATAATAGGGTTATACAACCGTAACCCCTGACCATGTTCTATAATAGGGTTATACAACCGTAACCCCTGACCATGTTCTATAATAGGTTTATACAACCGTAACCCCTGACCATGTTCTATAATAGGGTTATACAACCGTAACCCCTGACCATGTTCTATAATAGGTTTATACAACCGTAACCCCTGACCATGTTCTATAATAGGTTTATACAACCGTAACCCCTGACCATGTTCTATAATAGGTTTATACAACCGTAACCCCTGACCATGTTCTATAATAGGGTTATACAACCGTAACCCCTGACCATGTTCTATAATAGGGTTATACAACCGTAACCCCTGACCATGTTCTATAATAGGGTTATACAACCGTAACCCCTGACCATGTTCTATAATAGGTTTATACAACCGTAACCCCTGACCATGTTCTATAATAGGGTTATACAACCGTAAAACCTGACCATGTTCTATAATAGGTTTATACAACCGTAACCCCTGACCATGTTCTATAATAGGGTTATACAACCGTAACCCCTGACCATGTTCTATAATAGGGTTATACAACCGTAACCCCTGACCATGTTCTATAATAGGTTTATACAACCGTAACCCCTGACCATGTTCTATAATAGGGTTATACAACCGTAACCCCTGACCATGTTCTATAATAGGGTTATACAACCGTAACCCCTGACCATGTTCTATAATAGGTTTATACAACCGTAACCCCTGACCATGTTCTATAATAGGGTTATACAACCGTAACCCCTGACCATGTTCTATAATAGGGTTATACAACCGTAACCCCTGACCATGTTCTATAATAGGGTTATACAACCGTAACCCCTGACCATGTTCTATAATAGGTTTATACAACCGTAACCCCTGACCATGTTCTATAATAGGTTTATACAACCGTAACCCCTGACCATGTTCTATAACAGGGTTATACAACCGTAACCCCTGACCATGTTCTATAATAGGGTTATACAACCGTAACCCCTGACCATGTTCTATAATAGGTTTATACAACCGTAACCCCTGACCATGTTCTATAATAGGGTTATACAACCGTAACCCCTGACCATGTTCTATAATAGGGTTATACAACCGTAACCCCTGACCATGTTCTATAATAGGGTTATACAACCGTAACCCCTGACCATGTTCTATAATAGGTTTATACAACCGTAACCCCTGACCATGTTCTATAATAGGTTTATACAACCGTAACCCCTGACCATGTTCTATAATAGGTTTATACAACCGTAACCCCTGACCATGTTCTATAATAGGTTTATACAACCGTAACCACTGACCATGTTCTATAATAGGTTTATACAACCGTAACCCCTGACCATGTTCTATAATAGGTTTATACAACCGTAACCCCTGACCATGTTCTATAATAGGGTTATACAACCGTAACCCCTGACCATGTTCTATAATAGGTTTATACAACCGTAACCCCTGACCATGTTCTATAATAGGTTTATACAACCGTAACCCCTGACCATGTTCTATAATAGGTTTATACAACCGTAACCCCTGACCATGTTCTTTAATAGGTTTATACAACCGTAACCCCTGACCATGTTCTATAATAGGTTTATACAACCGTAACCCCTGACCATGTTCTATAATAGGGTTATACAACCGTAACCCCTGACCATGTTCTATAATATGTTTATACAACCGTAACCCCTGACCATGTTCTATAATAGGGTTATACAACCGTAACCCCTGACCATGTTCTATAATAGGGTTATACAACCGTAACCCCTGACCATGTTCTATAATAGGGTTATACAACCGTAACCCCTGACCATGTTCTATAATAGGTTTATACAACCGTAACCCCTGACCATGTTCTATAATAGGGTTATACAACCGTAACCCCTGACCATGTTCTATAATAGGGTTATACAACCGTAACCCCTGACCATGTTCTATAATAGGGTTATACAACCGTAACCCCTGACCATGTTCTATAATAGGTTTATACAACCGTAACCCCTGACCATGTTCTATAATAGGTTTATACAACCGTAACCCCTGACCATGTTCTATAATAGGTTTATACAACCGTAACCCCTGACCATGTTCTATAATAGGTTTATACAACCGTAACCCCTGACCATGTTCTATAATAGGTTTATATAACCGTAACCCCTGACCATGTTCTATAATAGGTTTATACAACCGTAACCCCTGACCATGTTCTATAATAGGGTTATACAACCGTAACCCCTGACCATGTTCTATAATAGGTTTATACAACCGTAACCCCTGACCATGTTCTATAATAGGTTTATACAACCGTAACCCCTGACCATGTTCTATAATAGGTTTATACAACCGTAACCCCTGACCATGTTCTATAATAGGGTTATACAACCGTAACCCCTGACCATGTTCTATAATAGGTTTATACAACCGTAACCCCTGACCATGTTCTATAATAGGTTTATACAACCGTAACCCCTGACCATGTTCTATAATAGGTTTATACAACCGTAACCCCTGACCATGTTCTATAATAGGTTTATACAACCGTAACCCCTGACCATGTTCTATAATAGGGTTATACAACCGTAACCCCTGACCATGTTCTATAATAGGGTTATACAACCGTAACCCCTGACCATGTTCTATAATAGGGTTATACAACCGTAACCCCTGACCATGTTCTATAATAGGTTTATACAACCGTAACCCCTGACCATGTTCTATAATAGGGTTATACAACCGTAAAACCTGACCATGTTCTATAATAGGTTTATACAACCGTAACCCCTGACCATGTTCTATAATAGGTTTATACAACCGTAACCCCTGACCATGTTCTATAATAAGTTTATACAACCGTAACCCCTGACCATGTTCTATAATAGGTTTATACAACCGTAACCCCTGACCATGTTCTATAATAGGTTTATACAACCGTAACCCCTGACCATGTTCTATAATAGGTTTATACAACCGTAACCCCTGACCATGTTCTATAATAGGTTTATACAACCGTAACCCCTGACCATGTTCTATAATAGGTTTATACAACCGTAACCCCTGACCATGTTCTATAATAGGTTTATACAACCGTAACCCCTGACCATGTTCTTTAATAGGTTTATACAACCGTAACCCCTGACCATGTTCTATAATAGGTTTATACAACCGTAACCCCTGACCATGTTCTATAATAGGGTTATACAACCGTAACCCCTGACCATGTTCTATAATATGTTTATACAACCGTAACCCCTGACCATGTTCTATAATAGGTTTATACAACCGTAACCCCTGACCATGTTCTATAATAGGTTTATACAACCGTAACCCCTGACCATGTTCTATAATAGGGTTATACAACCGTAACCCCTGACCATGTTCTATAATAGGTTTATACAACCGTAACCCCTGACCATGTTCTATAATAGGGTTATACAACCGTAACCCCTGACCATGTTCTATAATAGGGTTATACAACCGTAACCCCTGACCATGTTCTATAATAGGGTTATACAACCGTAACCCCTGACCATGTTCTATAATAGGTTTATACAACCGTAACCCCTGACCATGTTCTATAATAGGTTTATACAACCGTAACCCCTGACCATGTTCTATAATAGGTTTATACAACCGTAACCCCTGACCATGTTCTATAATAGGTTTATACAACCGTAACCCCTGACCATGTTCTATAATAGGTTTATACAACCGTAACCCCTGACCATGTTCTATAATAGGTTTATACAACCGTAACCCCTGACCATGTTCTATAATAGGTTTATACAACCGTAACCCCTGACCATGTTCTATAATAGGGTTATACAACCGTAACCCCTGACCATGTTCTATAATAGGTTTATACAACCGTAACCCCTGACCATGTTCTATAATAGGTTTATACAACCGTAACCCCTGACCATGTTCTATAATAGGTTTATACAACCGTAACCCCTGACCATGTTCTATAATAGGTTTATACAACCGTAACCCCTGACCATGTTCTATAATAGGGTTATACAACCGTAACCCCTGACCATGTTCTATAATAGGGTTATACAACCGTAACCCCTGACCATGTTCTATAATAGGGTTATACAACCGTAACCCCTGACCATGTTCTATAATAGGTTTATACAACCGTAACCCCTGACCATGTTCTATAATAGGGTTATACAACCGTAAAACCTGACCATGTTCTATAATAGGTTTATACAACCGTAACCCCTGACCATGTTCTATAATAGGTTTATACAACCGTAACCCCTGACCATGTTCTATAATAAGTTTATACAACCGTAACCCCTGACCATGTTCTATAATAGGTTTATACAACCGTAACCCCTGACCATGTTCTATAATAGGTTTATACAACCGTAACCCCTGACCATGTTCTATAATAGGTTTATACAACCGTAACCCCTGACCATGTTCTATAATAGGTTTTTACAACCGTAACCCCTGACCATGTTCTATAATAGGTTTATACAACCGTAACCCCTGACCATGTTCTATAATAGGGTTATACAACCGTAACCCCTGACCATGTTCTATAATAGGGTTATACAACCGTAACCCCTGACCATGTTCTATAATAGGGTTATACAACCGTAACCCCTGACCATGTTCTATAATAGGTTTATACAACCGTAACCCCTGACCATGTTCTATAATAGGTTTATACAACCGTAACCCCTGACCATGTTCTATAATAGGGTTATACAACCGTAACCCCTGACCATGTTCTATAATAGGTTTATACAACCGTAACCCCTGACCATGTTCTATAATAGGGTTATACAACCGTAACCCCTGACCATGTTCTATAATAGGTTTATACAACCGTAACCCCTGACCATGTTCTATAATAGGGTTATACAACCGTAACCCCTGACCATGTTCTATAATAGGGTTATACAACCGTAACCCCTGACCATGTTCTATAATAGGTTTATACAACCGTAACCCCTGACCATGTTCTATAATAGGTTTATACAACCGTAACCCCTGACCATGTTCTATAATAGGTTTATACAACCGTAACCCCTGACCATGTTCTATAATAGGGTTATACAACCGTAACCCCTGACCATGTTCTATAATAGGTTTATACAACCGTAACCCCTGACCATGTTCTATAATAGGTTTATACAACCGTAACCCCTGACCATGTTCTATAATAGGTTTATACAACCGTAACCCCTGACCATGTTCTATAATAGGTTTATACAACCGTAACCCCTGACCATGTTCTATAATAGGTTTATACAACCGTAACCCCTGACCATGTTCTATAATAGGGTTATACAACCGTAACCCCTGACCATGTTCTATAATAGGTTTATACAACCGTAACCCCTGACCATGTTCTATAATAGGTTTATACAACCGTAACCCCTGACCATGTTCTATAATAGGTTTATACAACCGTAACCCCTGACCATGTTCTATTATAGGTGTATACAACCGTAACCCCTGACCATGTTCTATAATAGGGTTATACAACCGTAACCCCTGACCATGTTCTATAATAGGGTTATACAACCGTAACCCCTGACCATGTTCTATAATAGGTTTATACAACCGTAACCCCTGACCATGTTCTATAATAGGTTTATACAACCGTAACCCCTGACCATGTTCTATAATAGGTTTATACAACCGTAACCCCTGACCATGTTCTATAATAGGGTTATACAACCGTAACCCCTGACCATGTTCTATAATAGGGTTATACAACCGTAACCCCTGACCATGTTCTATAATAGGGTTATACAACCGTAACCCCTGACCATGTTCTATAATAGGTTTATACAACCGTAACCCCTGACCATGTTCTATAATAGGGTTATACAACCGTAAAACCTGACCATGTTCTATAATAGGTTTATACAACCGTAACCCCTGACCATGTTCTATAATAGGGTTATACAACCGTAACCCCTGACCATGTTCTATAATAGGGTTATACAACCGTAACCCCTGACCATGTTCTATAATAGGGTTATACAACCGTAACCCCTGACCATGTTCTATAATAGGGTTATACAACCGTAACCCCTGACCATGTTCTATAATAGGTTTATACAACCGTAACCCCTGACCATGTTCTATAATAGGTTTATACAACCGTAACCCCTGACCATGTTCTATAATAGGTTTATACAACCGTAACCCCTGACCATGTTCTATAATAGGGTTATACAACCGTAACCCCTGACCATGTTCTATAATAGGGTTATACAACCGTAACCCCTGACCATGTTCTATAATAGGGTTATACAACCGTAACCCCTGACCATGTTCTATAATAGGTTTATACAACCGTAACCCCTGACCATGTTCTATAATAGGGTTATACAACCGTAAAACCTGACCATGTTCTATAATAGGTTTATACAACCGTAACCCCTGACCATGTTCTATAATAGGGTTATACAACCGTAACCCCTGACCATGTTCTATAATAGGGTTATACAACCGTAACCCCTGACCATGTTCTATAATAGGTTTATACAACCGTAACCCCTGACCATGTTCTATAATAGGGTTATACAACCGTAACCCCTGACCATGTTCTATAATAGGGTTATACAACCGTAACCCCTGACCATGTTCTATAATAGGTTTATACAACCGTAACCCCTGACCATGTTCTATAATAGGGTTATACAACCGTAACCCCTGACCATGTTCTATAATAGGGTTATACAACCGTAACCCCTGACCATGTTCTATAATAGGGTTATACAACCGTAACCCCTGACCATGTTCTATAATAGGTTTATACAACCGTAACCCCTGACCATGTTCTATAATAGGTTTATACAACCGTAACCCCTGACCATGTTCTATAACAGGGTTATACAACCGTAACCCCTGACCATGTTCTATAATAGGGTTATACAACCGTAACCCCTGACCATGTTCTATAATAGGTTTATACAACCGTAACCCCTGACCATGTTCTATAATAGGGTTATACAACCGTAACCCCTGACCATGTTCTATAATAGGGTTATACAACCGTAACCCCTGACCATGTTCTATAATAGGGTTATACAACCGTAACCCCTGACCATGTTCTATAATAGGTTTATACAACCGTAACCCCTGACCATGTTCTATAATAGGTTTATACAACCGTAACCCCTGACCATGTTCTATAATAGGTTTATACAACCGTAACCCCTGACCATGTTCTATAATAGGTTTATACAACCGTAACCACTGACCATGTTCTATAATAGGTTTATACAACCGTAACCCCTGACCATGTTCTATAATAGGTTTATACAACCGTAACCCCTGACCATGTTCTATAATAGGGTTATACAACCGTAACCCCTGACCATGTTCTATAATAGGTTTATACAACCGTAACCCCTGACCATGTTCTATAATAGGTTTATACAACCGTAACCCCTGACCATGTTCTATAATAGGTTTATACAACCGTAACCCCTGACCATGTTCTTTAATAGGTTTATACAACCGTAACCCCTGACCATGTTCTATAATAGGTTTATACAACCGTAACCCCTGACCATGTTCTATAATAGGGTTATACAACCGTAACCCCTGACCATGTTCTATAATATGTTTATACAACCGTAACCCCTGACCATGTTCTATAATAGGGTTATACAACCGTAACCCCTGACCATGTTCTATAATAGGGTTATACAACCGTAACCCCTGACCATGTTCTATAATAGGGTTATACAACCGTAACCCCTGACCATGTTCTATAATAGGTTTATACAACCGTAACCCCTGACCATGTTCTATAATAGGGTTATACAACCGTAACCCCTGACCATGTTCTATAATAGGGTTATACAACCGTAACCCCTGACCATGTTCTATAATAGGGTTATACAACCGTAACCCCTGACCATGTTCTATAATAGGTTTATACAACCGTAACCCCTGACCATGTTCTATAATAGGTTTATACAACCGTAACCCCTGACCATGTTCTATAATAGGTTTATACAACCGTAACCCCTGACCATGTTCTATAATAGGTTTATACAACCGTAACCCCTGACCATGTTCTATAATAGGTTTATATAACCGTAACCCCTGACCATGTTCTATAATAGGTTTATACAACCGTAACCCCTGACCATGTTCTATAATAGGGTTATACAACCGTAACCCCTGACCATGTTCTATAATAGGTTTATACAACCGTAACCCCTGACCATGTTCTATAATAGGTTTATACAACCGTAACCCCTGACCATGTTCTATAATAGGTTTATACAACCGTAACCCCTGACCATGTTCTATAATAGGGTTATACAACCGTAACCCCTGACCATGTTCTATAATAGGTTTATACAACCGTAACCCCTGACCATGTTCTATAATAGGTTTATACAACCGTAACCCCTGACCATGTTCTATAATAGGTTTATACAACCGTAACCCCTGACCATGTTCTATAATAGGTTTATACAACAGTAACCCCTGACCATGTTCTATAATAGGGTTATACAACCGTAACCCCTGACCATGTTCTATAATAGGGTTATACAACCGTAACCCCTGACCATGTTCTATAATAGGGTTATACAACCGTAACCCCTGACCATGTTCTATAATAGGGTTATACAACCGTAACCCCTGACCATGTTCTATAATAGGTTTATACAACCGTAACCCCTGACCATGTTCTATAATAGGGTTATACAACCGTAACCCCTGACCATGTTCTATAATAGGTTTATACAACCGTAACCCCTGACCATGTTCTATAATAGGTTTATACAACCGTAACCCCTGACCATGTTCTATAATAGGTTTATACAACCGTAACCCCTGACCATGTT
This sequence comes from Salvelinus alpinus, assembly GCF_045679555.1. NCBI lineage: Eukaryota > Metazoa > Chordata > Actinopteri > Salmoniformes > Salmonidae > Salvelinus > Salvelinus alpinus. The sequence goes on from NC_092095.1 coordinate 1,781,708, forward strand.
CTATAATAGGTTTATACAACCGTAACCCCTGACCATGTTCTATAATAGGGTTATACAACCGTAACCCCTGACCATGTTCTATAATAGGGTTATACAACCGTAACCCCTGACCATGTTCTATAATAGGTTTATACAACCGTAACCCCTGACCATGTTCTATAATAGGGTTATACAACCGTAACCCCTGACCATGTTCTATAATAGGTTTATACAACCGTAACCCCTGACCATGTTCTATAATAGGTTTATACAACCGTAACCCCTGACCATGTTCTATAATAGGGTTATACAACCGTAACCCCTGACCATGTTCTATAATAGGTTTATACAACCGTAACCCCTGACCATGTTCTATAATAGGGTTATACAACCGTAACCCCTGACCATGTTCTATAATAGGGTTATACAACCGTAACCCCTGACCATGTTCTATAATAGGGTTATACAACCGTAACCCCTGACCATGTTCTATAATAGGTTTATACAACCGTAACCCCTGACCATGTTCTATAATAGGTTTATACAACCGTAACCCCTGACCATGTTCTATAATAGGTTTATACAACCGTAACCCCTGACCATGTTCTATAATAGGTTTATACAACCGTAACCCCTGACCATGTTCTATAATAGGTTTATACAACCGTAACCCCTGACCATGTTCTATAATAGGTTTATACAACCGTAACCCCTGACCATGTTCTATAATAGGGTTATACAACCGTAACCCCTGACCATGTTCTATAATAGGTTTATACAACCGTAACCCCTGACCATGTTCTATAATAGGTTTATACAACCGTAACCCCTGACCATGTTCTATAATAGGTTTATACAACCGTAACCCCTGACCATGTTCTATAATAGGGTTATACAACCGTAACCCCTGACCATGTTCTATAATAGGTTTATACAACCGTAACCCCTGACCATGTTCTATAATAGGTTTATACAACCGTAACCCCTGACCATGTTCTATAATAGGTTTATACAACCGTAACCCCTGACCATGTTCTATAATAGGGTTATACAACCGTAACCCCTGACCATGTTCTATAATAGGGTTATACAACCGTAACCCCTGACCATGTTCTATAATAGGGTTATACAACCGTAACCCCTGACCATGTTCTATAATAGGGTTATACAACCGTAACCCCTGACCATGTTCTATAATAGGGTTATACAACCGTAACCCCTGACCATGTTCTATAATAGGTTTATACAACCGTAACCCCTGACCATGTTCTATAATAGGGTTATACAACCGTAACCCCTGACCATGTTCTATAATAGGTTTATACAACCGTAACCCCTGACCATGTTCTATAATAGGTTTATACAACCGTAACCCCTGACCATGTTCTATAATAGGTTTATACAACCGTAACCCCTGACCATGTTCTATAATAGGTTTATACAACCGTAACCCCTGACCATGTTCTATAATAGGGTTATACAACCGTAACCCCTGACCATGTTCTATAATAGGGTTATACAACCGTAACCCCTGACCATGTTCTATAATAGGTTTATACAACCGTAACCCCTGACCATGTTCTATAATAGGGTTATACAACCGTAACCCCTGACCATGTTCTATAATAGGTTTATACAACCGTAACCCCTGACCATGTTCTATAATAGGTTTATACAACCGTAACCCCTGACCATGTTCTATAATAGGGTTATACAACCGTAACCCCTGACCATGTTCTATAATAGGGTTATACAACCGTAACCCCTGACCATGTTCTATAATAGGGTTATACAACCGTAACCCCTGACCATGTTCTATAATAGGTTTATACAACCGTAACCCCTGACCATGTTCTATAATAGGTTTATACAACCGTAACCCCTGACCATGTTCTATAATAGGTTTATACAACCGTAACCCCTGACCATGTTCTATAATAGGTTTATACAACCGTAACCCCTGACCATGTTCTATAATAGGTTTATACAACCGTAACCCCTGACCATGTTCTATAATAGGTTTATACAACCGTAACCCCTGACCATGTTCTATAATAGGTTTATACAACCGTAACCCCTGACCATGTTCTATAATAGGTTTATACAACCGTAACCCCTGACCATGTTCTATAATAGGTTTATACAACCGTAACCCCTGACCATGTTCTATAATAGGGTTATACAACCGTAACCCCTGACCATGTTCTATAATAGGGTTATACAACCGTAACCCCTGACCATGTTCTATAATAGGGTTATACAACCGTAACCCCTGACCATGTTCTATAATAGGTTTATACAACCGTAACCCCTGACCATGTTCTATAATAGGTTTATACAACCGTAACCCCTGACCATGTTCTATAATAGGGTTATACAACCGTAACCCCTGACCATGTTCTATAATAGGTTTATACAACCGTAACCCCTGACCATGTTCTATAATAGGTTTATACAACCGTAACCCCTGACCATGTTCTATAATAGGTTTATACAACCGTAACCCCTGACCATGTTCTATAATAGGTTTATACAACCGTAACCCCTGACCATGTTCTATAATAGGGTTATACAACCGTAACCCCTGACCATGTTCTATAATAGGGTTATACAACCGTAACCCCTGACCATGTTCTATAATAGGTTTATACAACCGTAACCCCTGACCATGTTCTATAATAGGGTTATACAACCGTAACCCCTGACCATGTTCTATAATAGGTTTATACAACCGTAACCCCTGACCATGTTCTATAATAGGTTTATACAACCGTAACCCCTGACCATGTTCTATAATAGGGTTATACAACCGTAACCCCTGACCATGTTCTATAATAGGGTTATACAACCGTAACCCCTGACCATGTTCTATAATAGGTTTATACAACCGTAACCCCTGACCATGTTCTATAATAGGTTTATACAACCGTAACCCCTGACCATGTTCTATAATAGGTTTATACAACCGTAACCCCTGACCATGTTCTATAATAGGTTTATACAACCGTAACCCCTGACCATGTTCTATAATAGGTTTATACAACCGTAACCCCTGACCATGTTCTATAATAGGTTTATACAACCGTAACCCCTGACCATGTTCTATAATAGGTTTATACAACCGTAACCCCTGACCATGTTCTATAATAGGTTTATACAACCGTAACCCCTGACCATGTTCTATAATAGGTTTATACAACCGTAACCCCTGACCATGTTCTATAATAGGTTTATACAACCGTAACCCCTGACCATGTTCTATAATAGGGTTATACAACCGTAACCCCTGACCATGTTCTATAATAGGGTTATACAACCGTAACCCCTGACCATGTTCTATAATAGGTTTATACAACCGTAACCCCTGACCATGTTCTATAATAGGTTTATACAACCGTAACCCCTGACCATGTTCTATAATAGGTTTATACAACCGTAACCCCTGACCATGTTCTATAATAGGTTTATACAACCGTAACCCCTGACCATGTTCTATAATAGGGTTATACAACCGTAACCCCTGACCATGTTCTATAATAGGTTTATACAACCGTAACCCCTGACCATGTTCTATAATAGGTTTATACAACCGTAACCCCTGACCATGTTCTATAATAGGTTTATACAACCGTAACCCCTGACCATGTTCTATAATAGGGTTATACAACCGTAACCCCTGACCATGTTCTATAATAGGTTTATACAACCGTAACCCCTGACCATGTTCTATAATAGGGTTATACAACCGTAACCCCTGACCATGTTCTATAATAGGGTTATACAACCGTAACCCCTGACCATGTTCTATAATAGGGTTATACAACCGTAACCCCTGACCATGTTCTATAATAGGTTTATACAACCGTAACCCCTGACCATGTTCTATAATAGGTTTATACAACCGTAACCCCTGACCATGTTCTATAATAGGTTTATACAACCGTAACCCCTGACCATGTTCTATAATAGGTTTATACAACCGTAACCCCTGACCATGTTCTATAATAGGGTTATACAACCGTAACCCCTGACCATGTTCTATAATAGGTTTATACAACCGTAACCCCTGACCATGTTCTATAATAGGTTTATACAACCGTAACCCCTGACCATGTTCTATAATAGGTTTATACAACCGTAACCCCTGACCATGTTCTATAATAGGTTTATACAACCGTAACCCCTGACCATGTTCTATAATAGGTTTATACAACCGTAACCCCTGACCATGTTCTATAATAGGTTTATACAACCGTAACCCCTGACCATGTTCTATAATAGGTTTATACAACCGTAACCCCTGACCATGTTCTATAATAGGTTTATACAACCGTAACCCCTGACCATGTTCTATAATAGGTTTATACAACCGTAACCCCTGACCATGTTCTATAATAGGGTTATACAACCGTAACCCCTGACCATGTTCTATAATAGGTTTATACAACCGTAACCCCTGACCATGTTCTATAATAGGTTTATACAACCGTAACCCCTGACCATGTTCTATAATAGGTTTATACAACCGTAACCCCTGACCATGTTCTATAATAGGTTTATACAACCGTAACCCCTGACCATGTTCTATAATAGGGTTATACAACCGTAACCCCTGACCATGTTCTATAATAGGGTTATACAACCGTAACCCCTGACCATGTTCTATAATAGGTTTATACAACCGTAACCCCTGACCATGTTCTATAATAGGTTTATACAACCGTAACCCCTGACCATGTTCTATAATAGGGTTATACAACCGTAACCCCTGACCATGTTCTATAATAGGTTTATACAACCGTAACCCCTGACCATGTTCTATAATAGGGTTATACAACCGTAACCCGTGACCATGTTCTATAATAGGTTTATACAACCGTAACCCCTGACCATGTTCTATAATAGGGTTATACAACCGTAACCCCTGACCATGTTCTATAATAGGTTTATACAACCGTAACCCCTGACCATGTTCTATAATAGGTTTATACAACCGTAACCCCTGACCATGTTCTATAATAGGTTTATACAACCGTAACCCCTGACCATGTTCTATAATAGGTTTATACAACCGTAACCCCTGACCATGTTCTATAATAGGGTTATACAACCGTAACCCCTGACCATGTTCTATAATAGGTTTATACAACCGTAACCCCTGACCATGTTCTATAATAGGTTTATACAACCGTAACCCCTGACCATGTTCTATAATAGGTTTATACAACCGTAACCCCTGACCATGTTCTATAATAGGTTTATACAACCGTAACCCCTGACCATGTTCTATAATAGGTTTATACAACCGTAACCCCTGACCATGTTCTAAAATAGGGTTATACAACCGTAACCCCTGACCATGTTCTATAATAGGTTTATACAACCGTAACCCCTGACCATGTTCTATAATAGGTTTATACAACCGTAACCCCTGACCATGTTCTATAATAGGTTTATACAACCGTAACCCCTGACCATGTTCTATAATAGGGTTATACAACCGTAACCCCTGACCATGTTCTATAATAGGTTTATACAACCGTAACCCCTGACCATGTTCTATAATAGGTTTATACAACCGTAACCCCTGACCATGTTCTATAATAGGTTTATACAACCGTAACCCCTGACCATGTTCTATAATAGGTGTATACAACCGTAACCCCTGACCATGTTCTATAATAGGTTTATACAACCGTAACCCCTGACCATGTTCTATAATAGGGTTATACAACCGTAACCCCTGACCATGTTCTATAATAGGTTTATACAACCGTAACCCCTGACCATGTTCTATAATAGGTTTATACAACCGTAACCCCTGACCATGTTCTATAATAGGGTTATACAACCGTAACCCCTGACCATGTTCTATAATAGGGTTATACAACCGTAACCCCTGACCATGTTCTATAATAGGTTTATACAACCGTAACCCCTGACCATGTTCTATAATAGGTTTATACAACCGTAACCCCTGACCATGTTCTATAATAGGTTTATACAACCGTAACCCCTGACCATGTTCTATAATAGGTTTATACAACCGTAACCCCTGACCATGTTCTATAATAGGTTTATACAACAGTAACCCCTGACCATGTTCTATAATAGGGTTATACAACCGTAACCCCTGACCATGTTCTATAATAGGGTTATACAACCGTAACCCCTGACCATGTTCTATAATAGGGTTATACAACCGTAACCTCTGACCATGTTCTATAATAGGTTTATACAACCGTAACCCCTGACCATGTTCTATAATAGGTTTATACAACCGTAACCCCTGACCATGTTCTATAATAGGTTCATACAACCGTAACCCCTGACCATGTTTTATAATAGGGTTATACAACCGTAACCCCTGACCATGTTCTATAACAGGGTTATACAACCGTAACCCCTGACCATGTTCTATAATAGGTTTATACAACCGTAACCCCTGACCATGTTCTATAATAGGTTTATACAACCGTAACCCCTGACCATGTTCTATAATAGGGTTATACAACCGTAACCCCTGACCATGTTCTATAATAGGGTTATACAACCGTAACCCCTGACCATGTTCTATAATAGGTTTATACAACCGTAACCCCTGACCATGTTCTATAATAGGTTTATACAACCGTAACCCCTGACCATGTTCTATAATAGGTTTATACAACCGTAACCCCTGACCATGTTCTATAATAGGGTTATACAACCGTAACCCCTGACCATGTTCTATAATAGGGTTATACAACCGTAACCCCTGACCATGTTCTATAATAGGTTTATACAACCGTAACCCCTGACCATGTTCTATAATAGGTTTATACAACCGTAACCCCTGACCATGTTCTATAATAGGTTTATACAACCGTAACCCCTGACCATGTTCTATAATAGGTTTATACAACCGTAACCCCTGACCATGTTCTATAATAGGTTTATACAACCGTAACCCCTGACCATGTTCTATAATAGGGTTATACAACCGTAACCCCTGACCATGTTCTATAATAGGTTTATACAACCGTAACCCCTGACCATGTTCTATAATAGGGTTATACAACCGTAACCCCTGACCATGTTCTATAATAGGTTTATACAACCGTAACCCCTGACCATGTTCTATAATAGGTTTATACAACCGTAACCCCTGACCATGTTCTATAATAGGTTTATACAACCGTAACCCCTGACCATGTTCTATAATAGGTTTATACAACCGTAACCCCTGACCATGTTCTATAATAGGTTTATACAACCGTAACCCCTGACCATGTTCTATAATAGGTTTATACAACCGTAACCCCTGACCATGTTCTATAATAGGTTTATACAACCGTAACCCCTGACCATGTTCTATAATAGGGTTATACAACCGTAACCCCTGACCATGTTCTATAATAGGTTTATACAACCGTAACCCCTGACCATGTTCTATAATAGGTTTATACAACCGTAACCCCTGACCATGTTCTATAATAGGGTTATACAACCGTAACCCCTGACCATGTTCTATAATAGGTTTATACAACCGTAACCCCTGACCATGTTCTATAATAGGTTTATACAACCGTAACCCCTGACCATGTTCTATAATAGGTTTATACAACCGTAACCCCTGACCATGTTCTATAATAGGGTTATACAACCGTAACCCCTGACCATGTTCTATAATAGGTTTATACAACCGTAACCCCTGACCATGTTCTATAATAGGTTTATACAACCGTAACCCCTGACCATGTTCTATAATAGGTTTATACAACCGTAACCCCTGACCATGTTCTATAATAGGTGTTATACAACCGTAACCCCTGACCATGTTCTATAATAGGTTTATACAACCGTAACCCCTGACCATGTTCTATAATAGGGTTATACAACCGTAACCCCTGACCATGTTCTATAATAGGTTTATACAACCGTAACCCCTGACCATGTTCTATAATAGGTTTATACAACCGTAACCCCTGACCATGTTCTATAATAGGGTTATACAACCGTAACCCCTGACCATGTTCTATAATAGGGTTATACAACCGTAACCCCTGACCATGTTCTATAATAGGTTTATACAACCGTAACCCCTGACCATGTTCTATAATAGGTTTATACAACCGTAACCCCTGACCATGTTCTATAATAGGTTTATACAACCGTAACCCCTGACCATGTTCTATAATAGGTTTATACAACCGTAACCCCTGACCATGTTCTATAATAGGTTTATACAACCGTAACCCCTGACCATGTTCTATAATAGGGTTATACAACCGTAACCCCTGACCATGTTCTATAATAGGGTTATACAACCGTAACCCCTGACCATGTTCTATAATAGGGTTATACAACCGTAACCCCTGACCATGTTCTATAATAGGTTTATACAACCGTAACCCCTGACCATGTTCTATAATAGGTTTATACAACCGTAACCCCTGACCATGTTCTATAATAGGTTCATACAACCGTAACCCCTGACCATGTTCTATAATAGGGTTATACAACCGTAACCCCTGACCATGTTCTATAACAGGGTTATACAACCGTAACCCCTGACCATGTTCTATAATAGGTTTATACAACCGTAACCCCTGACCATGTTCTATAATAGGTTTATACAACCGTAACCCCTGACCATGTTCTATAATAGGGTTATACAACCGTAACCCCTGACCATGTTCTATAATAGGGTTATACAACCGTAACCCCTGACCATGTTCTATAATAGGGTTATACAACCGTAACCCCTGACCATGTTCTATAATAGGTTTATACAACCGTAACCCCTGACCATGTTCTATAATAGGTTTATACAACCGTAACCCCTGACCATGTTCTATAATAGGGTTATACAACCGTAACCCCTGACCATGTTCTATAATAGGGTTATACAACCGTAACCCCTGACCATGTTCTATAATAGGTTTATACAACCGTAACCCCTGACCATGTTCTATAATAGGTTTATACAACCGTAACCCCTGACCATGTTCTATAATAGGTTTATACAACCGTAACCCCTGACCATGTTCTATAATAGGTTTATACAACCGTAACCCCTGACCATGTTCTATAATAGGTTTATACAACCGTAACCCCTGACCATGTTCTATAATAGGTTTATACAACCGTAACCCCTGACCATGTTCTATAATAGGGTTATACAACCGTAACCCCTGACCATGTTCTATAATAGGGTTATACAACCGTAACCCCTGACCATGTTCTATAATAGGTTTATACAACCGTAACCCCTGACCATGTTCTATAATAGGTTTATACAACCGTAACCCCTGACCATGTTCTATAATAGGTTTATACAACCGTAACCCCTGACCATGTTCTATAATAGGTTCATACAACCGTAACCCCTGACCATGTTCTATAATAGGGTTATACAACCGTAACCCCTGACCATGTTCTATAATAGGTTTATACAACCGTAACCCCTGACCATGTTCTATAATAGGGTTATACAACCGTAACCCCTGACCATGTTCTATAATAGGTTTATACAACCGTAACCCCTGACCATGTTCTATAATAGGTTTATACAACCGTAACCCCTGACCATGTTCTATAATAGGGTTATACAACCGTAACCCCTGACCATGTTCTATAATAGGTTTATACAACCGTAACCCCTGACCATGTTCTATAATAGGTTTATACAACCGTAACCCCTGACCATGTTCTATAATAGGTTTATACAACCGTAACCCCTGACCATGTTCTATAATAGGGTTATACAACCGTAACCCCTGACCATGTTCTATAATAGGGTTATACAACCGTAACCCCTGACCATGTTCTATAATAGGTTTATACAACCGTAACCCCTGACCATGTTCTATAATAGGGTTATACAACCGTAACCCCTGACCATGTTCTATAATAGGTTTATACAACCGTAACCCCTGACCATGTTCTATAATAGGGTTATACAACCGTAACCCCTGACCATGTTCTATAATAGGTTTATACAACCGTAACCCCTGACCATGTTCTATAATAGGTTTATACAACCGTAACCCCTGACCATGTTCTATAATAGGGTTATACAACCGTAACCCCTGACCATGTTCTATAATAGGTTTATACAACCGTAACCCCTGACCATGTTCTATAATAGGTTTATACAACCGTAACCCCTGACCATGTTCTATAATAGGTTTATACAACCGTAACCCCTGACCATGTTCTATAATAGGTTTATACAACCGTAACCCCTGACCATGTTCTATAATAGGGTTATACAACCGTAACCCCTGACCATGTTCTATAATAGGTTTATACAACCGTAACCCCTGACCATGTTCTATAATAGGTTTATACAACCGTAACCCCTGACCATGTTCTATAATAGGGTTATACAACCGTAACCCCTGACCATGTTCTATAATAGGTTTATACAACCGTAACCCCTGACCATGTTCTATAATAGGTTTATACAACCGTAACCCCTGACCATGTTCTATAATAGGTTTATACAACCGTAACCCCTGACCATGTTCTATAATAGGTTTATACAACCGTAACCCCTGACCATGTTCTATAATAGGGTTATACAACCGTAACCCCTGACCATGTTCTATAATAGGGTTATACAACCGTAACCCCTGACCATGTTCTATAATAGGTTTATACAACCGTAACCCCTGACCATGTTCTATAATAGGTTTATACAACCGTAACCCCTGACCATGTTCTATAATAGGGTTATACAACCGTAACCCCTGACCATGTTCTATAATAGGGTTATACAACCGTAACCCCTGACCATGTTCTATAATAGGTTTATACAACCGTAACCCCTGACCATGTTCTATAATAGGTTTATACAACCGTAACCCCTGACCATGTTCTATAATAGGTTTATACAACCGTAACCCCTGACCATGTTCTATAATAGGTTTATACAACCGTAACCCCTGACCATGTTCTATAATAGGTTTATACAACAGTAACCCCTGACCATGTTCTATAATAGGGTTATACAACCGTAACCCCTGACCATGTTCTATAATAGGGTTATACAACCGTAACCCCTGACCATGTTCTATAATAGGGTTATACAACCGTAACCTCTGACCATGTTCTATAATAGGTTTATACAACCGTAACCCCTGACCATGTTCTATAATAGGTTTATACAACCGTAACCCCTGACCATGTTCTATAATAGGTTCATACAACCGTAACCCCTGACCATGTTTTATAATAGGGTTATACAACCGTAACCCCTGACCATGTTCTATAACAGGGTTATACAACCGTAACCCCTGACCATGTTCTATAATAGGTTTATACAACCGTAACCCCTGACCATGTTCTATAAAAGGTTTATACAACCGTAACCCCTGACCATGTTCTATAATAGGGTTATACAACCGTAACCCCTGACCATGTTCTATAATAGGGTTATACAACCGTAACCCCTGACCATGTTCTATAATAGGGTTATACAACCGTAACCCCTGACCATGTTCTATAATAGGTTTATACAACCGTAACCCCTGACCATGTTCTATAATAGGGTTATACAACCGTAACCCCTGACCATGTTCTATAATAGGTTTATACAACCGTAACCCCTGACCATGTTCTATAATAGGTTTATACAACCGTAACCCCTGACCATGTTCTATAATAGGTTCATACAACCGTAACCCCTGACCATGTTTTATAATAGGGTTATACAACCGTAACCCCTGACCATGTTCTATAATAGGGTTATACAACCGTAACCCCTGACCATGTTCTATAATAGGTTTATACAACCGTAACCCCTGACCATGTTCTATAATAGGTTTATACAACCGTAACCCCTGACCATGTTCTATAATAGGTTCATACAACCGTAACCCCTGACCATGTTCTATAATAGGTTTATACAACCGTAACCCCTGACCATGTTCTATAATAGGGTAATACAACCGTAACCCCTGACCATGTTCTATAATAGGTTTATACAACCGTAACCCCTGACCATGTTCTATAATAGGGTTATACAACCGTAACCCCTGACCATGTTCTATAATAGGGTTATACAACCGTAACCCCTGACCATGTTCTATAATAGGTTTATACAACCGTAACCCCTGACCATGTTCTATAATAGGTTTATACAACCGTAACCCCTGACCATGTTCTATAATAGGTTTATACAACCGTAACCCCTGACCATGTTCTATAATAGGGTTATACAACCGTAACCCCTGACCATGTTCTATAATAGGGTTATACAACCGTAACCCCTGACCATGTTCTATAATAGGTTTATACAACCGTAACCCCTGACCATGTTCTATAATAGGGTTATACAACCGTAACCCCTGACCATGTTCTATAATAGGGTTATACAACCGTAACCCCTGACCATGTTCTATAATAGGTTTATACAACCGTAACCCCTGACCATGTTCTATAATAGGTTTATACAACCGTAACCCCTGACCATGTTCTATAATAGGTTTATACAACCGTAACCCCTGACCATGTTCTATAATAGGTTTATACAACCGTAACCCCTGACCATGTTCTATAATAGGGTTATACAACCGTAACCCCTGACCATGTTCTATAATAGGGTTATACAACCGTAACCCCTGACCATGTCCTATAATAGGGTTATACAACCGTAACCCCTGACCATGTTCTATAATATTTTTATACAACCGTAACCCCTGACCATGTTCTATAATAGGGTTATACAACCGTAACCCCTGACCATGTTCTATAATAGGTTTATACAACCGTAACCCCTGACCATGTTCTATAATAGGGTTATACAACCGTAACCCCTGACCATGTTCTATAATAGGTTTATACAACCGTAACCCCTGACCATGTTCTATAATAGGTTTATACAACCGTAACCCCTGACCATGTTCTATAATAGGGTTATACAACCGTAACCCCTGACCATGTTCTATAATAGGTTCATACAACCGTAACCCCTGACCATGTTCTATAATAGGTTTATACAACCGTAACCCCTGACCATGTTCTATAATAGGTTTATACAACCGTAACCCCTGACCATGTTCTAAAATAGGTTTATACAACCGTAACCCCTGACCATGTTCTATAATAGGTTTATACAACCGTAACCCCTGACCATGTTCTATAACAGGGTTATACAACCGTAACCCCTGACCATGTTCTATAATAGGGTTATACAACCGTAACCCCTGACCATGTTCTATAATAGGGTTATACAACCGTAACCCCTGACCATGTTCTTCTGTCATATTATAATAGAGACATTAGATCTAGCTGGTCTGTCATAATAAAATAGAAGCAGTAGATCTAGCTGGTCTGTCATAATATAATAGAGACAGTATATCTAGCTGGTCTGTCATAATATAATAGAGACAGAATATCTAGCTGGTCTGTCATAATATAATAGAGACAGTAGATCTAGCTGGTCTGTCATAATATAATAGAGACATTAGATCTAGCTGGTCTGTCATAATGTAATAGAGACAGTAGATCTAGCTGGTCTGTCATAATATAATAGAGACAGTAGATCTAGCTGGCCTGTCATAATATAATAGATACTGTAGATCTAGCTGGTCTGTCATAATAAAATAGAGACATTAGATCTAGCTGACCTGTCATAATATAATAGAGACAGTATATCTAGCTGGTCTGTCATAATATAATAGAGACAGGAGATCTATCTGGTGTGTCATAATATAATAGAGACATTAGATCGAGCTGGTTTGTCATAATATAGTAGAGGCAGTAGATCTAGCTGGTCTGTCATAATATAATAGAGACATTAGATCTAGCTGGTCTGTCAAAATATAATAGAGACAGTATATCTAGCTGGTCTGTCATAATATAATAGAGACAGTAGATCTTGCTGGTCTGTCATAATATAGAAGAGACATTAGATCTAGCTGGTCTGTCATAATATAATAGAGACAGTAGATCTAGCGGGTCTGTCATAATAAAATAGAGGCAGTAGATCTAGCTGGTCTGTCAATATATAATAGAGACAGTAGATCTAGCTGGTCTGTCATAATATAATAGAGACATTAGATCTAGCTGTTCTGTCATAATAAAATAGAAGCAGTAGATCTAGCTGGTCTGTCATTATATAATAGAGACAGTAGATCTAGATGGTCTGTCATAATATAATAGAGACAGTAAATCTAGCTGGCCTGTCATAATATAATAGAGACAGTAGATCTAGCTGGTCTGTCATAATATAATAGAGACATTAGATCTAGCTGGTCTGTCATAATGTAATAGAGACAGTATATCTAGCTGGTCTGTCATAATATAACAGAGACAATATATCTAGCTGGTCTGTCATAATATAATAGAGACAGTAGATCTAGCTGGTCTGTCATAATATAATAGAGACAGCAGATCTAGCTGGTCTGTCATAATATAATAGAGACAGTAGATCTAGCTGGCCTGTCATAATATAATAGATACTGTAGATCTAGCTGGTCTGTCATAATAAAATAGAGACATTAGATCTAGCTGACCTGTCATAATATAATAGAGACAGTATATCTAGCTGGTCTGTCATAATATAATAGAGACAGGAGATCTATCTGGTGTGTCATAATATAATAGAGACATTAGATCTAGCTGGTCTGTCAAAATATAATAGAGACAGTAGATCTAGCTGGTCTGTCATAATATAATAGAGACATTAGATCTAGCTGGTCTGTCATAATATAATAGAGACAGTATATCTAGCTGGTCTGTCATAATATAATAGAGACAGTAGATCTTGCTGGTCTGTCATAATATAGAAGAGACATTAGATCTAGCTGGTCTGTCATAATGTAATAGAGACAGTATATCTAGCTGGTCTGTCATAATATAACAGAGACAATATATCTAGCTGGTCTGTCATAGTATAATAGAGACAGTAGATCTAGCTGGTCTGTCATAATATAATAGAGACAGTAGATCTAGCTGGTCTGTCATAATATAATAGAGACAGTAGATCTAGCTGGTCTGTCATAATATAATAGAGACATTAGATCTAGCTGGTCTGTCATTATAAAATAGAGGCAGTAGATCTAGCTGGTCTGTCATTATATAATAGAGACATTAGATCTAGCTGGTCTGTCATAATGTAATAGAGACAGTATATCTAGCTGGTCTGTCATAATATAACAGAGACAATATATCTAGCTGGTCTGTCATAATATAATAGAGACAGTAGATCTAGCTGGTCTGTCATAATATAATAGAGACATTAGATCTAGCTGACCTGTCATAATATAATAGAGACAGTATATCTAGCTGGTCTGTCATAATATAATAGAGACAGGAGATCTAGCTGGTCTGTCATAATATAATAGAGACATTAGATCTAGCTGGTCTGTCATAATATAGTAGAGACAGTAGATCTAGCTGGTCTGTCATAATATAATAGAGACATTAGATCTAGCTGGTCTGTCAAAATATAATAGAGACAGTATATCTAGCTGGTCTGTCATAATATAATAGAGACAGTAGATCTTGCTGGTCTGTCATAATATAATAGAGACAGTAGATCTAGCTGGTCTGTCATAATATAATAGAGACAGTAGATCTAGCTGGTCTGTCATAATATAATAGAGACATTAGATCTAGCTGGTCTGTCATAATATAATAGAGACAGTAGATCTAGCTGGTCTGTCATAATATAATAGAGACATTAGATCTAGCTGGTCTGTCATAATATAATAGAGACAGTAGATCTAGCTGGTCTGTCATCATATAATAGAGACAGTAGATCTAGCTGGTCTGTCATAATATAATAGAGACAGTAGATCTAGCTGGTCTGTCATAATATAATAGAGACAGTAGATCTAGCTGGTCTGTCATAATATAATAGAGACATTAGATCTAGCTGGTCTGTCATAATGTAATAGAGACAGTATATCTAGCTGGTCTGTCATAATATAACAGAGACAATATATCTAGCTGGTCTGTCATAATATAATAGAGACAGTAGATCTAGCTGGTCTGTCATAATATAATAGAGACAGTAGATCTAGCTGGTCTGTCATAATATAATAGAGACAGTAGATCTAGCTGGTCTGTCATAATATAATAGAGACAGCAGATCTAGCTGGTCTGTCATAATATAATAGATACTGTAGATCTAGCTGGTCTGTCATAATATAATAGAGACAGTAGATCTAGCTGATCTGTCATAATATAATAGAGACAGTAGATCTAGCTGGCCTGTCATAATGTAATAGAGACATTAGATCTAGCTGGTCTGTCATAATATAATAGAGACATTAGATCTAGCTGGTCTGTCATAATATAATAGAGACAGTAGATCTAGCTGGTCTGTCATAATATAATAGAGACAGTAGATCTAGCTGGTCTGTCATAATATAATAGAGACAGTATATCTAGCTGGCCTGTCATAATATAATAGAGACAGTAGATCTTGCTGGTCTGTCATAATATAATAGATACATTAGATCTAGCTGGTCTGCCATAATGTAATAGAGACAGTATATCTAGCTGGTCTGTCATAATATAACAGACACACTATATCTAGCTGGTCTGTGATAATATAATAGAGACAGTAGATCTAGCTGGTCTGTCATAATATAATAGAGACAGCAGATCTAGCTGGTCTGTCATAATATAATAGAGACAGTAGATCTAGCTGGTCTGTCATAATAAAATAGAGGCAGTAGATCTAGCTGGTCTGTCATTATATAATAGAGACAGTAGATCTAGCTGGTCTGTCATAATATAATAGAGACAGTAGATCTAGCTGGTCTGTCATAATATAATAGAGACAGTAGATCTAGCTGGTCTGTCATAATATAATAGAGACAGTAGATCTAGCTGGTCTATCATAATATAATAGAGACAGTAGATCTAGCTGGTCTGTCATAATATAATAGATACTGTAGATCTAGCTGGTCTGTCTTAATATAATAGAGACAGTAGATCTAGCTGATCTGTCATAATATAATAGAGACAGTAGATCTAGCTGGTCTGTCATAATGTAATAGAGACAGTAGATCTAGCTGGTCTGTCATAATATAATAGAGACAGTAGATCTAGCTGGCCTGTCATAATATAATAGATACTGTAGATCCAGCTGGTCTGTCATAATATAATAGAGACATTAGATCTAGCTGGTCTGTCATAATATAATAGAGACAGTATATATAGCTGGTCTGTCATAATATAATAGAGACAGTAGATCTAGCTGGTCTGTCATAATAAAATAGAGACATTAGATCTAGCTGGTCTGTCATAATATAATAGAGGCAGTAGATCTAGCTGGTCTGTCATTATATAATAGAGACAGTAGATCTAGCTGGTCTGTCAAAATATAATAGAGACAGCAGATCTAGCTGGTCTGTCATAATATAATAGAGACAGTAGATCTAGCTGGCCTGTCATAATATAATAGAAACTGTAGATCTAGCTGGTCTGTCATAATATAATAGAGACAGTAGATCTAGCTGGTCTGTCATAATGTAATAGAGACATTAGATCTAGCTGGTCTGTCATTATAAAATAGAGGCAGTAGATCTAGCTGGTCTGTCATTATATAATAGAGACATTAGATCTAGCTGGTCTGTCATAATGTAATAGAGACAGTATATCTAGCTGGTCTGTCATAATATAATAGAGACAATATATCTAGCTGGTCTGTCATAATATAATAGAGACAGTAGATCTAGCTGGTCTGTCATAATATAATAGAGACAGTAGATCTAGCTGGTCTGTCATAATATAATAGAGACAGTAGATCTAGCTGGTCTGTCATAATATAATAGAGACAGTAGATCTAGCTGGCCTGTCATAATATAATAGAGACAGCAGATCTAGCTGGTCTGTCATAATATAATAGAGACAGTAGATCTAGCTGGTCTATCATAATATAATAGAGACAGTAGATCTAGCTGGTCTGTCATAATATAATAGATACTGTAGATCTAGCTGGTCTGTCATAATATAATAGAGACAGTAGATCTAGCTGATCTGTCATAATATAATAGAGACATTAGATCTAGCTGGTCTGTCATAATGTAATAGAGATATTAGATCTAGCTGGTCTGTCATAATATAATAGAGACAGTAGATCTAGCTGGTCTGTCATAATATAATAGAGACATTAGATCTAGCTGGTCTGTCATAATATAATAGAGACATTAGATCTAGCTGGTCTGTCATAATATAATAGAGACAGTATATATAGCTGGTCTGTCATAATATAATAGAGACAGTAGATCTAGCTGGTCTGTCATAATATAATAGAGACATTAGATCTAGCTGGTCTGTCATAATAAAATAGAGGCAGTAGATCTAGCTGGTCTGTCATAATATAATAGAGACAGTAGATCTAGCTGGTCTGTCATAATATAATAGAGACAGTAGATCTAGCTGGTCTGTCATAATATAATAGAGACAGTAGATCTAGCTGGCCTGTCATAATATAATAGAAACTGTAGATCTAGCTGGTCTGTCATAATATAATAGAGACAGTAGATCTAGCTGGTCTGTCATAATGTAATAGAGACATTAGATCTAGCTGGTCTGTCATTATAAAATAGAGGCAGTAGATCTAGCTGGTCTGTCATTATATAATAGAGACATTAGATCTAGCTGGTCTGTCATAATGTAATAGAGACAGTATATCTAGCTGGTCTGTCATAATATAATAGAGACAATATATCTAGCTGGTCTGTCATAATATAATAGAGACAGTAGATCTAGCTGGTCTGTCATAATATAATAGAGACAGTAGATCTAGCTGGTCTGTCATAATATAATAGAGACAGTAGATCTAGCTGGTCTTTCATAATATAATAGAGACAGTAGATCTAGCTGGCCTGTCATAATATAATAGATACTGTAGATCTAGCTGGTCTGTCATAATAAAATAGAGACATTAGATCTAGCTGGTCTGTCATAATATAATAGAGACAGTATATCTAGCTGGTCTGTCATAATATAATAGAGACAGTAGATCTAGCTGGTCTGTCATAATGTAATAGAGACATTAGATCTAGCTGGTCTGTCATTATAAAATAGAGGCAGTAGATCTAGCTGGTCTGTCATAATATAATAGAGACATTAGATCTAGCTGGTCTGTCATAATGTAATAGAGACAGTATATCTAGCTGGTCTGTCATAATATAATAGAGACAGTAGATCTAGCTGGTCTGTCATAATATAATAGAGACAGTAGATCTAGCTGGTCTGTCATAATAAAATAGAGGCAGTAGATCTAGCTGGTCTGTCATTATATAATAGAGACAGTAGATCTAGCTGGTCTGTCATAATATAATAGAGACAGTATATCTAGCTGGTCTGTCATAATATAATAGAGACAGTAGATCTAGCTGGTCTGTCATAATATAATAGAGACAGTAGATCTAGCTGGTCTGTCATAATATAATAGAGACAGTAGATCTAGCTGGTCTGTCATAATATAATAGATACTGTAGATCTAGCTGGTCTGTCTTAATATAATAGAGACAGTAGATCTAGCTGATCTGTCATAATATAATAGAGACAGTAGATCTAGCTGGTCTGTCATAATGTAATAGAGACATTAGATCTAGCTGGTCTGTCATAATATAATAGAGACAGTAAATCTAGCTGGCCTGTCATAATATAATAGAGACAGTAGATCTTGCTGGTCTGTCATAATATAATAGAGACATTAGATCTAGCTGGTCTGTCATAATGTAATAGAGACAGTATATCTAGCTGGTCTGTCATAATATAACAGAGACAATATATCTAGCTGGTCTGTCATAATATAATAGAGACAGTAGATCTAGCTGGTCTGTCATAATATAATAGAGACAGTAGATCTAGCTGGTCTGTCATAATATAATAGAGACAGTAGATCTAGCTGGCCTGTCATAATATAATAGATACTGTAGATCTAGCTGGTCTGTCATAATAAAATAGAGACATTAGATCTAGCTGACCTGTCATAATATAATAGAGACAGTATATCTAGCTGGTCTGTCATAATATAATAGAGACAGTAGATCTATCTGGTGTGTCATAATATAATAGAGACATTAGATCTAGCTGGTCTGTCATAATATAGTAGAGGCAGTAGATCTAGCTGGTCTGTCATAATATAATAGAGACATTAGATCTAGCTGGTCTGTCATAATATAATAGAGACAGTAGATCTAGCTGGTCTGTCATAATATAATAGAGACAGTAGATCTTGCTGGTCTGTCATAATATAATAGAGACATTAGATCTAGCTGGTCTGTCATAATATAATAGAGACAGTATATCTAGCTGGTCTGTCATAATATAACAGAGACAGTATATCTAGCTGGTCTGTCATAGTATAATAGAGACAGTAGATCTAGCTGGTCTGTCATAATATAATAGAGACAGTAGATCTAGCTGGTCTGTCATAATATAATAGAGACAGTAGATCTAGCTGGTCTGTCATAATATAATAGAGACATTAGATCTAGCTGGTCTGTCATAATAAAATAGAGGCAGTAGATCTAGCTGGTCTGTCATTATATAATAGAGACATTAGATCTAGCTGGTCTGTCATAATGTAATAGAGACAGTATATCTAGCTGGTCTGTCATAATATAACAGAGACAATATATCTAGCTGGTCTGTCATAATATAATAGAGACAGTAGATCTAGCTGGTCTGTCATAATATAATAGAGACAGTAGATCTAGCTGGCCTGTCATAATATAATAGATACTGTAGATCTAGCTGGTCTGTCATAATAAAATAGAGACATTAGATCTAGCTGGTCTGTCATAATATAATAGAGACAGTATATCTAGCTGGTCTGTCATAATATAATAGAGACAGGAGATCTAGCTGGTCTGTCATAATATAATAGAGACATTAGATCTAGCTGGTCTGTCATAATATAATAGAGACAGTAGATCTAGCTGGTCTGTCATAATATAATAGAGACAGTAGATCTAGCTGGTCTGTCAAAATATAATAGAGACAGTATATCTAGCTGGTCTGTCATAATATAATAGAGACAGTAGATCTTGCTGGTCTGTCATAATATAGAAGAGACATTAGATCTAGCTGGTCTGTCATAATATAATAGAGACAGTAGATCTAGCTGGTCTGTCATAATATAATAGAGACATTAGATCTAGCTGGTCTGTCATAATATAATAGAGACAGTAGATCTAGCTGGTCTGTCATAATATAATAGAGACATTAGATCTAGCTGGTCTGTCATAATATAATAGAGACAGTAGATCTAGCTGGTCTGTCATCATATAATAGAGACAGTAGATCTAGCTGGTCTGTCATAATATAATAGAGACAGTAGATCTAGCTGGTCTGTCATAATATAATAGAGACAGTAGATCTAGCTGGTCTGTCATAATATAATAGAGACATTAGATCTAGCTGGTCTGTCATAATGTAATAGAGACAGTATATCTAGCTGGTCTGTCATAATATAACAGAGACAGTATATCTAGCTGGTCTGTCATAATATAATAGAGACATTAGATCTAGCTGGTCTGTCATAATATAATAGAGACAGTAGATCTAGCTGGTCTGTCATAATATAATAGAGACAGTAGATCTAGCTGGTCTGTCATAATATAATAGAGACAGTAGATCTAGCTGGTCTGTCATAATATAATAGAGACAGTAGATCTAGCTGGTCTGTCATAATATAATAGAGACAGTAGATCTAGCTGGTCTGTCATAATATAATAGAGACATTAGATCTAGCTGGCCTGTCATAATGTAATAGAGACATTAGATCTAGCTGGTCTGTCATAATATAATAGAGACATTAGATCTAGCTGGTCTGTCATAATAAAATAGAGGCAGTAGATCTAGCTGGTCTGTCATAATATAATAGAGACAGTAGATCTAGCTGGTCTGTCATAATATAATAGAGACAGTATATCTAGCTGGCCTGTCATAATATAATAGAGACAGTAGATCTAGCTGGTCTGTCATAATATAATAGAGACATTAGATCTAGCTGGTCTGTCATAATATAATAGAGACAGTAGATCTAGCTGGTCTGTCATAATATAATAGAGACAGTAGATCTAGCTGGTCTGTGATAATATAATAGAGACAGTAGATCTAGCTGGTCTGTCATAATATAATAGAGACAGTAGATCTAGCTGGTCTGTCATAATATAATAGAGACAGTAGATCTAGCTGGTCTGTCATAATAAAATAGAGGCAGTAGATCTAGCTGGTCTGTCATTATATAATAGAGACAGTAGATCTAGCTGGTCTGTCATAATATAATAGAGACAGTATATCTAGCTGGCCTGTCATAATATAATAGAGACAGCAGATCTAGCTGGTCTGTCATAATATAATAGAGACAGTAGATCTAGCTGGTCTATCATAATATAATAGAGACAGTAGATCTAGCTGGTCTGTCATAATATAATAGATACTGTAGATCTAGCTGGTCTGTCTTAATATAATAGAGACAGTAGATCTAGCTGATCTGTCATAATATAATAGAGACAGTAGATCTAGCTGGTCTGTCATAATGTAATAGAGACATTAGATCTAGCTGGTCTGTCATAATATAATAGAGACAGTAGATCTAGCTGGCCTGTCATAATATAATAGATAATGTAGATCTAGCTGGTCTGTCATAATATAATAGAGACATTAGATCTAGCTGGTCTGTCATAATATAATAGAGACAGTATATATAGCTGGTCTGTCATAATATAATAGAGACAGTAGATCTAGCTGGTCTGTCATAATAAAATAGAGACATTAGATCTAGCTGGTCTGTCATAATATAATAGAGGCAGTAGATCTAGCTGGTCTGTCATTATATAATAGAGACAGTAGATCTAGCTGGTCTGTCAAAATATAATAGAGACAGCAGATCTAGCTGGTCTGTCATAATATAATAGAGACAGTAGATCTAGCTGGCCTGTCATAATATAATAGAAACTGTAGATCTAGCTGGTCTGTCATAATATAATAGAGACAGTAGATCTAGCTGGTCTGTCATAATGTAATAGAGACATTAGATCTAGCTGGTCTGTCATTATAAAATAGAGGCAGTAGATCTAGCTGGTCTGTCATTATATAATAGAGACAGTAGATCTAGCTGGTCTGTCATAATACAATAGAGACAGTATATCTAGCTGGTCTGTCATAATATAATAGAGACAATATATCTAGCTGGTCTGTCATAATATAATAGAGACAGTAGATCTAGCTGGTCTGTCATAATATAATAGAGGCAGTAGATCTAGCTGGTCTGTCATTATATAATAGAGACAGTAGATCTAGCTGGTCTGTCATAATATAATAGAGACAGTATATCTAGCTGGCCTGTCATAATATAATAGAGACAGCAGATCTAGCTGGTCTGTCATAATATAATAGAGACAGTAGATCTAGCTGGTCTGTCATAATATAATAGAGACAGTAGATCTAGCTGGTCTGTCATAATATAATAGAGACTGTAGATCTAGCTGGTCTGTCTTAATATAATAGAGACAGTAGATCTAGCTGATCTGTCATAATATAATAGAGACATTAGATCTAGCTGGTCTGTCATAATGTAATAGAGATATTAGATCTAGCTGGTCTGTCATAATATAATAGAGACATTAGATCTAGCTGGTCTGTCATAATATAATAGAGAATGTAGATCTAGCTGGTCTGTCATAATATAATAGAGACATTAGATCTAGCTGGTCTGTCATAATATAATAGAGACAGTATATATAGCTGGTCTGTCATAATATAATAGAGACAGTAGATCTAGCTGGCCTGTCATAATATAATAGATACTATAGATCTAGCTGGTCTGTCATAATAAAATAGAGGCAGTAGATCTAGCTGGTCTGTCATTATATAATAGAGACAGTAGATCTAGCTGGTCTGTCATAATATAATAGAGACAGCAGATCTAGCTGGTCTGTCATAATATAATAGAGACAGTAGATCTAGCTGGCCTGTCATTATATAATAGAAACTGTAGATCTAGCTGGTCTGTCATAATATAATAGAGACAGTAGATCTAGCTGGTCTGTCATAATGTAATAGAGACATTAGATCTAGCTGGTCTGTCATTATAAAATAGAGGCAGTAGATCTAGCTGGTCTGTCATTATATAATAGAGACATTAGATCTAGCTGGTCTGTCATAATGTAATAGATACAGTATATCTAGCTGGTCTGTCATAATATAATAGAGACAGTAGATCTAGCTGGTCTGTCATAATATAATAGAGACAGTAGATCTAGCTGGTCTGTCATAATATAATAGAGACAGCAGATCTAGCTGGTCTGTCATAATATAATAGAGACAGTAGATCTAGCTGGTCTGTCATAATATAATAGAGACAGTAGATCTAGCTGGCCTGTCATAATATAATAGATACTGTAGATCTAGCTGGTCTGTCATAATAAAATAGAGACATTAGATCTAGCTGACCTGTCATAATATAATAGAGACAGTATATCTAGCTGGTCTGTCATAATATAATAGAGACAGTAGATCTAGCTGGTCTGTCATAATGTAATAGAGACATTAGATCTAGCTGGTCTGTCATTATATAATAGAGACAGTAGATCTAGCTGGTCTGTCATAATATAATAGAGACATTAGATCTAGCTGGTCTGTCATAATATAATAGAGACAGTATATCTAGCTGGTCTGTCATAATATAATAGAGACAATATATCTAGCTGGTCTGTCATAATATAATAGAGACATTAGATCTAGCTGGTCTGTCATAATAAAATAGAGGCAGTAGATCTAGCTGGTCTGTCATAATATAATAGAGACAGTAGATCTAGCTGGTCTGTCATAATATAATAGAGACAGTATATCTAGCTGGCCTGTCATAATATAATAGAGACAGCAGATCTAGCTGGTCTGTCATAATATAATAGAGACAGTAGATCTAGCTGGTCTATCATAATATAATAGAGACAGTAGATCTAGCTGGTCTGTCATAATATAATAGAGACATTAGATCTAGCTGGTCTGTCATAATATAATAGAGACAGTAGATCTAGCTGGTCTGTCATAATATAATAGAGACATTAGATCTAGCTGGTCTGTCATAATGTAATAGAGATATTAGATCTAGCTGGTCTGTCATAATATAATAGAGACATTAGATCTAGCTGGTCTGTCATAATATAATAGAGACTGTAGATCTAGCTGGTCTGTCATAATATAATAGAGACATTAGATCTAGCTGGTCTGTCATAATATAATAGAGACAGTATATATAGCTGGTCTGTCATAATATAATAGAGACAGTAGATCTAGCTGGTCTGTCATAATAAAATAGAGACATTAGATCTAGCTGGTCTGTCATAATAAAATAGAGGCAGTAGATCTAGCTGGTCTGTCATTATATAATAGAGACAGTAGATCTAGCTGGTCTGTCAAAATATAATAGAGACAGCAGATCTAGCTGGTCTGTCATAATATAATAGAGACAGTAGATCTAGCTGGCCTGTCATTATATAATAGAAACTGTAGATCTAGCTGGTCTGTCATAATATAATAGAGACAGTAGATCTAGCTGGTCTGTCATAATGTAATAGAGACATTAGATCTAGCTGGTCTGTCATTATAAAATAGAGGCAGTAGATCTAGCTGGTCTGTCATTATATAATAGAGACATTAGATCTAGCTGGTCTGTCATAATGTAATAGATACAGTATATCTAGCTGGTCTGTCATAATATAATAGAGACAGTAGATCTAGCTGGTCTGTCATAATATAATAGAGACATTAGATCTAGCTGGTCTGTCATAATATAATAGAGACAGCAGATCTAGCTGGTCTGTCATAATATAATAGAGACAGTAGATCTAGCTGGTCTGTCATAATATAATAGAGACAGTAGATCTAGCTGGCCTGTCATAATATAATAGATACTGTAGATCTAGCTGGTCTGTCATAATAAAATAGAGACATTAGATCTAGCTGACCTGTCATAATATAATAGAGACAGTATATCTAGCTGGTCTGTCATAATATAATAGAGAAAGGATATCTAGCTGGTCTGTCATAATATAATAGAGACATTAGATCTAGCTGGTCTGTCATAATATAGTAGAGACAGTAGATCTAGCTGGTCTGTCATAATATAATAGAGACATTAGATCTAGCTGGTCTGTCATAATGTAATAGAGACAGTATATCTAGCTGGTCTGTCATAATATAACAGAGACAATATATCTAGCTGGTCTGTCATAATATAATAGAGACAGTAGATCTAGCTGGTCTGTCATAATATAATAGAGACAGCAGATCTAGCTGGTCTGTCATAATATAATAGAGACAGTAGATCTAGCTGGTCTGTCATAATATAATAGAGACAGTAGATCTAGCTGGCCTGTCATAATATAATAGATACTGTAGATCTAGCTGGTCTGTCATAATAAAATAGAGACATTAGATCTAGCTGACCTGTCATAATATAATAGAGACAGTATATCTAGCTGGTCTGTCATAATATAATAGAGACAGTAGATCTAGCTGGTCTGTCATAATATAATAGAGACAGTAGATCTAGCTGGCCTGTCATAATATAATAGATACTGTAGATCTAGCTGGTCTGTCATAATAAAATAGAGACATTAGATCTAGCTGACCTGTCATAATATAATAGAGGCAGTAGATCTAGCTGGTCTGTCATTATATAATAGAGACATTAGATCTAGCTGGTCTGTCAAAATATAATAGAGACAGTATATCTAGCTGGTCTGTCATAATATAATAGAGACAGTAGATCTAGCTGGTCTGTCATAATATAATAGAGACAGTAGATCTAGCTGGCCTGTCATAATATAATAGATACTGTAGATCTAGCTGGTCTGTCATAATAAAATAGAGACATTAGATCTAGCTGACCTGTCATAATATAATAGAGACAGTATATCTAGCTGGTCTGTCATAATATAATAGAGAAAGGAGATCTAGCTGGTCTGTCATAATATAATAGAGACATTAGATCTAGCTGGTCTGTCATAATATAGTAGAGACAGTAGATCTAGCTGGTCTGTCATAATATAATAGAGACATTAGATCTAGCTGGTCTGTCATAATGTAATAGAGACAGTAGATCTAGCTGGTCTGTCATAATATAACAGAGACAGTATATCTAGCTGGTCTGTCATAATATAATAGAGACAGTAGATCTAGCTGGTCTGTCATAATATAATAGAGACAGTAGATCTAGCTGGTCTGTCATAATATAATAGAGACAGTAGATCTAGCTGGTCTGTCATAATATAATAGAGACAGTAGATCTAGCTGGCCTGTCATAATATAATAGATACTGTAGATCTAGCTGGTCTGTCATAATAAAATAGAGACATTAGATCTAGCTGACCTGTCATAATATAATAGAGACAGTATATCTAGCTGGTCTGTCATAATATAATAGAGACAGATCTATCTGGTGTGTCATAATATAATAGAGACATTAGATCTAGCTGGTCTGTCATAATATAGTAGAGACATTAGATCTAGCTGGTCTGTCATAATATAATAGAGACATTAGATCTAGCTGGTCTGTCATAATATAATAGAGACATTAGATCTAGCTGGTCTGTCATAATGTAATAGAGACATTAGATCTAGCTGGTCTGTCATAATATAATAGAGACAGTAGATCTAGCTGGTCTGTCATAATGTAATAGAGACAGTATATCTAGCTGGTCTGTCATAATATAACAGAGACAATATATCTAGCTGGTCTGTCATAGTATAATAGAGACAGTATATCTAGCTGGTCTGTCATAATATAATAGAGACAGTAGATCTAGCTGGTCTGTCATAATATAATAGAGACATTAGATCTAGCTGGTCTGTCATAATGTAATAGAGACATTAGATCTAGCTGGTCTGTCATTATATAATAGAGACAGTAGATCTAGCTGGTCTGTCATAATGTAATAGAGACATTAGATCTAGCTGGTCTGTCATAATGTAATAGAGACAGTATATATATCTGGTCTGTCATAATATAACAGAGACAATATATCTAGCTGGTCTGTCATAATATAATAGAGACAGTAGATCTAGCTGGCCTGTCATAATATAATAGATACTGTAGATCTAGCTGGTCTTTCATAATAAAATAGAGACATTAGATCTAGCTGGTCTGTCATAATATAATAGAGACAGTATATCTAGCTGGTCTGTCATAATATAATAGAGACAGGAGATCTAGCTGGTGTGTCATAATATAATAGAGACATTAGATCTAGCTGGTCTGTCATAATATAGTAGAGGCAGTAGATCTAGCTGGTCTGTCATAATATAATAGAGACAGTAGATCTAGCTGGTCTGTCAAAATATAATAGAGACAGTATATCTAGCTGGTCTGTCATAATATAATAGAGACATTAGATCTAGCTGGTCTGTCATTATATAATAGAGACAGTAGATCTAGCTGGTCTGTCATAATATAATAGAGACATTAGATCTAGCTGGTCTGTCATTATATAATAGAGACAGTAGATCTAGCTGGTCTGTCATAATATAATAGAGACATTAGATCTAGCTGGTCTGTCATAATAAAATAGAGGCAGTAGATCTAGCTGGTCTGTCATTATATAATAGAGACAGTAGATCTAGCTGGTCTGTCATAATATAATAGAGACAGTAGATCTAGCTGGTCTGTCATAATATAATAGAGACAGCAGATCTAGCTGGTCTGTCATAATATAATAGAGACAGTAGATCTAGCTGGTCTGTCATAATATAATAGAGACAGTAGATCTAGCTGGCCTGTCATAATATAATAGATACTGTAGATCTAGCTGGTCTGTCATAATAAAATAGAGACATTAGATCTAGCTGACCTGTCATAATATAATAGAGACAGTATATCTAGCTGGTCTGTCATAATATAATAGAGACAGATCTATCTGGTGTGTCATAATATAATAGAGACATTAGATCTAGCTGGTCTGTCATAATATAATAGAGACAGTAGATCTAGCTGGTCTGTCATAATATAATAGAGACATTAGATCTAGCTGGTCTGTCAAAATATAATAGAGACAGTATATCTAGCTGGTCTGTCATAATATAATAGAGACAGTAGATCTAGCTGGTCTGTCATAATATAATAGAGACAGTAGATCTAGCTGGCCTGTCATAATATAATAGATACTGTAGATCTAGCTGGTCTGTCATAATATAATAGAGACATTAGATCTAGCTGACCTGTCATAATATAATAGAGACAGTATATCTAGCTGGTCTGTCATAATATAATAGAGAAAGGAGATCTATCTGGTGTGTCATAATATAATAGAGACATTAGATCTAGCTGGTCTGTCATAATATAGTAGAGGCAGTAGATGTAGCTGGTCTGTCATAATATAATAGAGACATTAGATCTAGCTGGTCTGTCATAATGTAATAGAGACAGTATATCTAGCTGGTCTGTCATAATATAACAGAGACAATATATCTAGCTGGTCTGTCATAATATAATAGAGACAGTAGATCTAGCTGGTCTGTCATAATATAATAGAGACAGCAGATCTAGCTGGTCTGTCATAATATAATAGAGACAGTATATCTAGCTGGTCTGTCATAATATAATAGAGACAGTAGATCTAGCTGGCCTGTCATAATATAATAGATACTGTAGATCTAGCTGGTCTGTCATAATATAATAGAGACATTAGATCTAGCTGGTCTGTCATAATATAATAGAGACAGTATATCTAGCTGGTCTGTCATAATATAATAGAGACAGATCTAGCTGGTCTGTCATAATATAATAGAGACATTAGATCTAGCTGGTCTGTCATAATATAGTAGAGACAGTAGATCTAGCTGGTCTGTCATAATATAATAGAGACATTAGATCTAGCTGGTCTGTCAAAATATAATAGAGACAGTATATCTAGCTGGTCTGTCATAATATAATAGAGACAGTAGATCTAGCTGGTCTGTCATAATATAGAAGAGACATTAGATCTAGCTGGTCTGTCATAATATAATAGAGACAGTAGATCTAGCTGGTCTGTCATAATATAACAGAGACAATATATCTAGCTGGTCTGTCATAGTATAATAGAGACAGTAGATCTAGCTGGTCTGTCATAATATAATAGAGACAGTAGATCTAGCTGGTCTGTCATAATATAATAGAGACATTAGATCTAGCTGGTCTGTCATAATATAATAGAGACATTAGATCTAGCTGGTCTGTCATTATAAAATAGAGGCAGTAGATCTAGCTGGTCTGTCATAATATAATAGAGACATTAGATCTAGCTGGTCTGTCATAATGTAATAGAGACAGTATATCTAGCTGGTCTGTCATAATATAACAGAGACAATATATCTAGCTGGTCTGTCATAATATAATAGAGACAGTAGATCTAGCTGGTCTGTCATAATATAATAGAGACAGTAGATCTAGCTGGCCTGTCATAATATAATAGATACTGTAGATCTAGCTGGTCTGTCATAATAAAATAGAGACATTAGATCTAGCTGACCTGTCATAATATAATAGAGACAGTAGATCTAGCTGGTCTGTCATAATATAATAGAGACAGGAGATCTAGCTGGTCTGTCATAATATAATAGAGACATTAGATCTAGCTGGTCTGTCATAATATAATAGAGGCAGTAGATCTAGCTGGTCTGTCATCATATAATAGAGACAGTAGATCTAGCTGGTCTGTCAAAATATAATAGAGACAGTAGATCTAGCTGGTCTGTCATAATATAATAGAGACATTAGATCTAGCTGGTCTGTCATAATATAATAGAGACAGTAGATCTAGCTGGTCTGTCATAATATAATAGAGACATTAGATCTAGCTGGTCTGTCATTATATAATAGAGACAGTAGATCTAGCTGGTCTGTCATAATATAATAGAGACATTAGATCTAGCTGGTCTGTCATAATAAAATAGAGGCAGTAGATCTAGCTGGTCTGTCATAATATAATAGAGACATTAGATCTAGCTGGTCTGTCATAATAAAATAGAGGCAGTAGATCTAGCTGGTCTGTCATAATATAATAGAGACAGTAGATCTAGCTGGTCTGTCATAATATAATAGAGACAGTATATCTAGCTGGCCTGTCATAATATAATATAGACAGTAGATCTAGCTGGTCTGTCATAATATAATAGAGACATTAGATCTAGCTGGTCTGTCATAATAAAATAGAGGCAGTAGATCTAGCTGGTCTGTCATTATATAATAGAGACATTAGATCTAGCTGGTCTGTCATAATAAAATAGAGGCAGTAGATCTAGCTGGTCTGTCATTATATAATAGAGACAGTAGATCTAGCTGGTCTGTCATAATATAATAGAGACAGTATATCTAGCTGGCCTGTCATAATATAATATAGACAGTAGATCTTGCTGGTCTGTCATAATATAATAGAGACATTAGATCTAGCTGGTCTGTCATAATGTAATAGAGACAGTATATCTAGCTGGTCTGTCATAATATAACAGAGACAATATATCTAGCTGGTCTGTCATAATATAATAGAGACAGTAGATCTAGCTGGTCTGTCATAATATAATAGAGACAGCAGATCTAGCTGGTCTGTCATAATATAATAGAGACAGTAGATCTAGCTGGTCTGTCATAATATAATAGAGACAGCAGATCTAGCTGGTCTGTCATAATATAATAGATACTGTAGATCTAGCTGGTCTGTCATAATATAATAGAGACAGTAGATCTAGCTGATCTGTCATAATATAATAGAGACAGTAGATCTAGCTGGCCTGTCATAATGTAATAGAGACATTAGATCTAGCTGGTCTGTCATAATATAATAGAGACATTAGATCTAGCTGGTCTGTCATAATAAAATAGAGGCAGTAGATCTAGCTGGTCTGTCATAATATAATAGAGACAGTAGATCTAGCTGGTCTGTCATAATATAATAGAGACAGTAGATCTAGCTGGTCTGTCATAATATAATAGAGACAGTAGATCTAGCTGGTCTGTCATAATATAATAGAGACATTAGATCTAGCTGGTCTGTCATAATATAATAGAGACAGTATATCTAGCTTGTCTGTCATAATATAATAGAGACAGTATATCTAGCTGGTCTGTCATAATATAATAGAGACAGTAGATCTAGCTGGTCTGTCATAATATAATAGAGACAGTAGATCTAGCTGGTCTGTCATAATATAATAGAGACAGTAGATCTAGCTGGTCTGTCATAATAAAATAGAGGCAGTAGATCTAGCTGGTCTGTCATTATATAATAGAGACAGTAGATCTAGCTGGTCTGTCATAATATAATAGAGACAGTATATCTAGCTGGCCTGTCATAATATAATAGAGACAGCAGATCTAGCTGGTCTGTCATAATATAATAGAGACAGTAGATCTAGCTGGTCTGTCATAATATAATAGAGACAGTAGATCTAGCTGGTCTGTCATAATATAATAGATACTGTAGATCTAGCTGGTCTGTCTTAATATAATAGAGACAGTAGATCTAGCTGATCTGTCATAATATAATAGAGACAGTAGATCTAGCTGGTCTGTCATAATGTAATAGAGACATTAGATCTAGCTGGTCTGTCATAATATAATAGAGACAGTAGATCTAGCTGGCCTGTCATAATATAATAGATAATGTAGATCTAGCTGGTCTGTCATAATATAATAGAGACATTAGATCTAGCTGGTCTGTCATAATATAATAGAGACAGTATATATAGCTGGTCTGTCATAATATAATAGAGACAGTAGATCTAGCTGGTCTGTCATAATAAAATAGAGACATTAGATCTAGCTGGTCTGTCATAATATAATAGAGGCAGTAGATCTAGCTGGTCTGTCATTATATAATAGAGACAGTAGATCTAGCTGGTCTGTCATAATATAATAGAGACAGCAGATCTAGCTGGTCTGTCATAATATAATAGAGACAGTATATCTAGCTGGCCTGTCATAATATAATAGAGACTGTAGATCTAGCTTGTCTGTCATAATATAATAGAGACAGTAGATCTAGCTGGTCTGTCATAATGTAATAGAGACATTAGATCTAGCTGGTCTGTCATAATATAATAGAGACAGTAGATCTAGCTGGTCTGTCATAATATAATAGAGACATTAGATCTAGCTGGTCTGTCATAATGTAATAGAGACAGTATATCTAGCTGGTCTGTCATAATATAATAGAGACAATATATCTAGCTGGTCTGTCATAATATAATAGAGACAGTAGATCTAGCTGGTCTGTCATAATAAAATAGAGGCAGTAGATCTAGCTGGTCTGTCATTATATAATAGAGACAGTAGATCTAGCTGGTCTGTCATAATATAATAGAGACAGTATATCTAGCTGGTCTGTCATAATATAATAGAGACAGTAGATCTAGCTGGTCTGTCATAATATAATAGAGACAGTAGATCTAGCTGGTCTATCATAATATAATAGAGACAGTAGATCTAGCTGGTCTGTCATAATATAATAGAGACTGTAGATCTAGCTGGTCTGTCATAATATAATAGAGACAGTAGATCTAGCTGATCTGTCATAATATAATAGAGACAGTAGATCTAGCTGGTCTGTCATAATGTAATAGAGATATTAGATCTAGCTGGTCTGTCATAATATAATAGAGACAGTAGATCTAGCTGGTCTGTCATAATATAATAGATAATGTAGATCTAGCTGGTCTGTCATAATATAATAGAGACATTAGATCTAGCTGGTCTGTCATAATATAATAGAGACAGTATATATAGCTGGTCTGTCATAATATAATAGAGACAGTAGATCTAGCTGGTCTGTCATAATATAATAGAGACATTAGATCTAGCTGGTCTGTCATAATATAATAGAGGCAGTAGATCTAGCTGGTCTGTCAATATATAATAGAGACAGTAGATCTAGCTGGTCTGTCAAAATATAATAGAGACAGTAGATCTAGCTGGTCTGTCATAATATAATAGAGACAGTAGATCTAGCTGGCCTGTCATAATATAATAGAAACTGTAGATCTAGCTGGTCTGTCATAATATAATAGAGACAGTAGATCTAGCTGGTCTGTCATAATGTAATAGAGACATTAGATCTAGCTGGTCTGTCATTATATAATAGAGGCAGTAGATCTAGCTGGTCTGTCATTATATAATAGAGACATTAGATCTAGCTGGTCTGTCATAATGTAATAGATACAGTATATCTAGCTGGTCTGTCATAATATAATAGAGACAATAGATCTAGCTGGTCTGTCATAATATAATAGAGACAGTAGATCTAGCTGGTCTGTCATAATATAATAGAGACAGCAGATCTAGCTGGTCTGTCATAATATAATAGAGACAGTAGATCTAGCTGGTCTGTCATAATATAATAGAGACAGTAGATCTAGCTGGCCTGTCATAATATAATAGATACTGTAGATCTAGCTGGTCTGTCATAATAAAATAGAGACATTAGATCTAGCTGACCTGTCATAATATAATAGAGACAGTATATCTAGCTGGTCTGTCATAATATAATAGAGAAAGGAGATCTATCTGGTGTGTCATAATATAATAGAGACATTAGATCTAGCTGGTCTGTCATAATATAGTAGAGGCAGTAGATGTAGCTGGTCTGTCATTATATAATAGAGACATTAGATCTAGCTGGTCTGTCAAAATATAATAGAGACAGTATATCTAGCTGGTCTGTCATAATATAATAGAGACAGTAGATCTTGCTGGTCTGTCATAATATAGAAGAGACATTAGATCTAGCTGGTCAGTCATAATGTAATAGAGACAGTATATCTAGCTGGTCTGTCATAATATAACAGAGACAATATATCTAGCTGGTCTGTCATAGTATACTAGAGACAGTAGATCTAGCTGGTCTGTCATAATATAATAGAGACAGTAGATCTAGCTGGTCTGTCATTATATAATAGAGACAGTAGATCTAGCTGGTCTGTCATAATATAATAGAGACATTAGATCTAGCTGGTCTGTCATAATAAAATAGAGGCAGTAGATATAGCTGGTCTGTCATTATATAATAGAGACAGTAGATCTAGCTGGTCTGTCATAATATAATAGAGACAGTATATCTAGCTGGCCTGTCATAATATAATATAGACAGTAGATCTTGCTGGTCTGTCATAATATAATAGAGACATTAGATCTAGCTGGTCTGTCATAATGTAAAAGAGACAGTATATCTAGCTGGTCTGTCATAATAAAATAGAGGCAGTAGATCTAGCTGGTCTGTCATAATATAATAGAGACAGTAGATCTAGCTGGTCTGTCATAATATAATAGAGACAGTATATCTAGCTGGTCTGTCATAATATAATAGAGACAGTAGATCTTGCTGGTCTGTCATAATGTAATAGATACATTAGATCTAGCTGGTCTGTCATAATATAATAGAGACAGTATATCTAGCTGGTCTGTCATAATATAATAGAGACAATATATCTAGCTGGTCTGTGATAATATAATAGAGGCAGTAGATCTAGCTGGTCTGTCATAATATAATAGAGACAGCAGATCTAGCTGGTCTGTCATAATATAATAGAGACAGTAGATCTAGCTGGTCTGTCATAATAAAATGGAGGCAGTAGATCTAGCTGGTCTGTCATTATATAATAGAGACAGTAGATCTAGCTGGTCTGTCATAATATAATAGAGACAGTATATCTAGCTGGCCTGTCATAATATAATAGAGACAGCAGATCTAGCTGGTCTGTCATAATATAATAGAGACAGTAGATCTAGCTGGTCTATCATAATATAATAGAGACAGTAGATCTAGCTGGTCTGTCATAATATAATAGATACTGTAGATCTAGCTGGTCTGTCATAATATAATAGAGACAGTAGATCTAGCTGATCTGTCATTATATAATAGAGACATTAGATCTAGCTGGTCTGTCATAATATAATAGAGGCAGTAGATCTAGCTGGTCTGTCATTATATAATAGAGACAGTAGATCTAGCTGGTCTGTCATAATATAATAGAGACAGTAGATCTAGCTGGTCTGTCATAATATAATAGAGACAGTAGATCTAGCTGGCCTGTCATAATATAATAGATACTGTAGATCTAGCTGGTCTGTCATAATATAATAGAGACATTAGATCTAGCTGGTCTGTCATAATGTAATAGAGACATTAGATCTAGCTGGTCTGTCATTATAAAATAGAGGCAGTAGATCTAGCTGGTCTGTCATTATATAATAGAGACATTAGATCTAGCTGGTCTGTCATAATGTAATAGATACAGTATATCTAGCTGGTCTGTCATAATATAATAGAGACAGTAGATCTAGCTGGTCTGTCATAATATAATAGAGACAGTAGATCTAGCTGGTCTGTCATAATATAATAGAGACAGTAGATCTAGCTGGTCTGTCATAATATAATAGAGACAGTAGATCTAGCTGGTCTGTCATAATATAATAGAGACAGTAGATCTAGCTGGCCTGTCATAATATAATAGATACTGTAGATCTAGCTGGTCTGTCATAATAAAATAGAGACATTAGATCTAGCTGACCTGTCATAATATAATAGAGACAGTATATCTAGCTGGTCTGTCATAATATAATAGAGAAAGGAGATCTATCTGGTGTGTCATAATATAATAGAGACATTAGATCTAGCTGGTCTGTCATAATATAGTAGAGGCAGTAGATGTAGCTGGTCTGTCATTATATAATAGAGACATTAGATCTAGCTGGTCTGTCAAAATATAATAGAGACAGTATATCTAGCTGGTCTGTCATAATATAATAGAGACAGTAGATCTTGCTGGTCTGTCATAATATAGAAGAGACATTAGATCTAGCTGGTCAGTCATAATGTAATAGAGACAATATATCTAGCTGGTCTGTCATAATATAACAGAGACAATATATCTAGCTGGTCTGTCATAGTATACTAGAGACAGTAGATCTAGCTGGTCTGTCATAATATAATAGAGACAGTAGATCTAGCTGGTCTGTCATTATATAATAGAGACAGTAGATCTAGCTGGTCTGTCATAATATAATAGAGACATTAGATCTAGCTGGTCTGTCATAATAAAATAGAGGCAGTAGATATAGCTGGTCTGTCATTATATAATAGAGACAGTAGATCTAGCTGGTCTGTCATAATATAATAGAGACAGTATATCTAGCTGGCCTGTCATAATATAATATAGACAGTAGATCTTGCTGGTCTGTCATAATATAATAGAGACATTAGATCTAGCTGGTCTGTCATAATGTAAAAGAGACAGTATATCTAGCTGGTCTGTCATAATAAAATAGAGGCAGTAGATCTAGCTGGTCTGTCATAATATAATAGAGACAGTAGATCTAGCTGGTCTGTCATAATATAATAGAGACAGTATATCTAGCTGGCCTGTCATAATATAATAGAGACAGTAGATCTTGCTGGTCTGTCATAATATAATAGATACATTAGATCTAGCTGGTCTGCCATAATGTAATAGAGACAGTATATCTAGCTGGTCTGTCATAATATAACAGACACAATATATCTAGCTGGTCTGTGATAATATAATAGAGGCAGTAGATCTAGCTGGTCTGTCATAATATAATAGAGACAGCAGATCTAGCTGGTCTGTCATAATATAATAGAGACAGTAGATCTAGCTGGTCTGTCATAATAAAATGGAGGCAGTAGATCTAGCTGGTCTGTCATTATATAATAGAGACAGTAGATCTAGCTGGTCTGTCATAATATAATAGAGACAGTATATCTAGCTGGCCTGTCATAATATAATAGAGACAGCAGATCTAGCTGGTCTGTCATAATATAATAGAGACAGTAGATCTAGCTGGTCTATCATAATATAATAGAGACAGTAGATCTAGCTGGTCTGTCATAATATAATAGATACTGTAGATCTAGCTGGTCTGTCTTAATATAATAGAGACAGTAGATCTAGCTGATCTGTCATAATATAATAGAGACAGTAGATCTAGCTGGTCTGTCATAATGTAATAGAGACATTAGATCTAGCTGGTCTGTCATAATATAATAGAGACAGTAGATCTAGCTGGTCTGTCATAATATAATAGAGACATAGATCTAGCTGGTCTGTCATAATGTAATAGAGACATTAGATCTAGCTGGTCTGTCATAATATAATAGAGACAGTATATATAGCTGGTCTGTCATAATATAATAGAGACAGTAGATCTAGCTGGTCTGTCATAATATAATAGAGACATTAGATCTAGCTGGTCTGTCATAATATAATAGAGGCAGTAGATCTAGCTGGTCTGTCATAATATAATAGAGACAGTAGATCTAGCTGGTCTGTCATAATATAATAGAGACAGTAGATCTAGCTGGTCTGTCATAATATAATAGAGACAGTAGATCTAGCTGGCCTGTCATAATATAATAGAGACTGTAGATCTAGCTGGTCTGTCATAATATAATAGAGACATTAGATCTAGCTGGTCTGTCATAATATAATAGAGACAGTAGATCTAGCTGGCATGTCATAATATAATAGAGACATTAGATCTAGCTGGTCTGTCATAATATAATAGAGACAGTATATCTAGCTGGTCTGTCATAATATAATAGAGACAGTATATCTAGCTGGTCTGTCATAATATAATAGAGACATTAGATCTAGCTGGTCTGTCATAATTTAATAGAGACATTAGATCTAGCGTGTCTGTCATAATGTAATAGAGACAGTATATCTAACTGGTCTGTCATAATATAATAGAGACAGTAGATCTAGCTGGTCTGTCATAATATAATAGAGACAGTAGATCTAGCTGGTCTGTCATTATATAATAGAGACAGTAGATCTAGCTGGTCTGTCATAATATAATAGAGACAGTATATATAGCTGGTCTGTCATAATATAATAGAGACAGTAGATCTAGCTGGCCTGTCATAATATAATAGATACTGTAGATCTAGCTGGTCTGTCATTATATAATAGAGACATTAGATCTAGCTGGTCTGTCATAATATAATAGAGACAGTAGATCTAGCTGGTCTGTCATAATATAATAGAGACAGTATATATAGCTGGTCTGTCATAATATAATAGAGACAGTAGATCTAGCTGGCCTGTCATAATATAATAGAGACAGTAGATCTAGCTGGTCTGTCATAATATAATAGAGACATTAGATCTAGCTGGTCTGTCATAATATAATAGAGACAGTATATCTAGCTGGTCTGTCATAATATAATAGAGACATTAGATCTAGCTGGTCTGTCATAATATAATAGAGACAGTAGATCTAGCTGGTCTGTCATAATATAATAGAGACAGTATATCTAACTGGTCTGTCATAATATAATAGAGACAGTAGATCTAGCTGGTCTGTCATAATATAATAGAGACAGTAGATCTAGCTGGTCTGTCATAATATAATAGAGACAGTAGATCTAGCTGGTCTGTCATAATATAATAGAGACATTAGATCTAGCTGGTCTGTCATAATATAATAGAGACAGTAGATCTAGCTGGTCTGTCATTATATAATAGAGACAGTATATCTAGCTGGTTTGTCATAATATAATAGAGACAGTAGATCTAGCTGGTCTGTCATAATGTAATAGAGACATTAGATCTAGCTGGTCTGTCATAATATAATAGAGACATTAGATCTAGCTGGTCTGTCATAATATAATAGAGACAGTATATCTAGCTGGTCTGTCATAATATAATAGAGACAGTAGATCTAGCTGGCCTGTCATAATATAATAGAGACATTAGATCTAGCTGGTCTGCCATAATATAATAGAGACATTAGATCTAGCTGGTATGTCATAATATAATAGAGACAGTAGATCTAGCTGGTCTGTCATAATATAATAGAGACAGTAGATCTAGCTGGTCTGTCATAATATAATAGAGACATTAGATCTAGCTGGTCTGTCATAATATAATAGAGACATTAGATCTAGCTGGTCTGTCATAATATAATAGAGACAGTATATCTAGCTGGTCTGTCATAATATAATAGAGACAGTAGATCTAGCTGGTCTGTCATAACATAATAGATACTGTAGATCTAGCTGGTCTGTCATAATATAATAGAGACAGTATATCTAGCTGGTCTGTCATAATATAATAGAGACAGTAGATCTAGCTGGTCTGTCATAATATAATAGAGACATTAGATCTAGCTGGTCTGTCATAATATAATAGAGGCAGTAGATCTAGCTGGTCTGTCATTATATAATAGAGACAGTATATCTAGCTGGTTTGTCATAATATAATAGAGACAGTAGATCTAGCTGGTCTGTCATAATGTAATAGAGACATTAGATCTAGCTGGTCTGTCATAATATAATAGAGACATTAGATCTAGCTGGTCTGTCATAATATAATAGAGACATTAGATCTAGCTGGTCTGTCATAATATAATAGAGACAGTAGATCTAGCTGGCCTGTCATAATATAATAGATACTGTAGATCTAGCTGGTCTGTCATAATATAATAGAGACATTAGATCTAGCTGGTCTGTCATAATATAATAAAGACAGTATATCTAGCTGGTCTGTCATAATATAATAGAGACAGTAGATCTAGCTGGTCTGTCATAATATAATAGAGACATTAGATCTAGCTGGTCTGTCATAATATAATAGAGACATTAGATCTAGCTGGTCTGTCATAATATAATAGAGACAGTAGATCTAGCTGGCCTGTCATACTATAACAGATACTGTAGATCTAGCTGGTCTGTCATAATATAATAGAGACATTAGATCTAGCTGGTCTGTCATAATATAATAGAGACAGTATATCTAGCTGGTCTGTCATAATATAATAGAGACAGTAGATCTAGCTGGTCTGTCATAATATAATAGAGACAGTAGATCTAGCTGGTCTGTCATAATATAATAGAGACATTAGATCTAGCTGGTCTGTCATAATATAATAGAGGCAGTAGATCTAGCTGGTCTGTCATTATATAATAGAGACAGTAGATCTAGCTGGTCTGTCATAATATAATAGAGACATTAGATCTAGCTGGTCTGCCATAATGTAATAGAGACATTAGATCTAGCTGGTCTGTCATAATATAATAGAGACAGTATATCTAGCTGGTCTGTCATAATATAATAGAGACAGTAGATCTTGCTGGTCTGTCATAATATAATAGAGACATTAGATCTAGCTGGTCTGTCATAATATAATAGAGACAGTAGATCTAGCTGGTCTGTCATAATGTAATAGAGACATTAGATCTAGCTGGTCTGTCATAATATAATAGAGACAGTATATCTAGCTGGTCTGTCATAATATAATAGAGACAGTAGATCTAGCTGGCATGTCATAATATAATAGAGACAGTAGATCTAGCTGGTCTGTCATAATATAATAGAGACAGTATATCTAGCTGGTCTGTCATAATATAATAGAGACAGTATATCTAGCTGGTCTGTCATAATATAATAGAGACATTAGATCTAGCTGGTCTGTCATAATGTAATAGAGACATTAGATCTAGCGTGTCTGTCATAATGTAATAGAGACAGTATATCTAACTGGTCTGTCATAATATAATAGAGACAGTAGATCTAGCTGGTCTGTCATAATATAATAGAGACAGTAGATCTAGCTGGTCTGTCATTATATAATAGAGAC
Source organism: Salvelinus alpinus (assembly GCF_045679555.1). Classification (NCBI taxonomy): domain Eukaryota; kingdom Metazoa; phylum Chordata; class Actinopteri; order Salmoniformes; family Salmonidae; genus Salvelinus; species Salvelinus alpinus. The sequence continues at coordinate 1,823,286 of NC_092095.1, forward strand.
AGTAGATCTAGCTGGTCTGTCATAATATAATAGAGACAGTATATATAGCTGGTCTGTCATAATATAATAGAGACAGTAGATCTAGCTGGCCTGTCATAATATAATAGATACTGTAGATCTAGCTGGTCTGTCATTATATAATAGAGACATTAGATCTAGCTGGTCTGTCATAATATAATAGAGACAGTAGATCTAGCTGGTCTGTCATAATATAATAGAGACAGTAGATCTAGCTGGTCTGTCATAATATAATAGAGACATTAGATCTAGCTGGTCTGTCATAATATAATAGAGGCAGTAGATCTAGCTGGTCTGTCATTATATAATAGATACTGTAGATCTAGCTGGTCTGTCATAATATAATAGAGACATTAGATCTAGCTGGTCTGTCATAATATAATAGAGACAGTAGATCTAGCTGGCCTGTCATACTATAACAGATACTGTAGATCTAGCTGGTCTGTCATAATATAATAGAGACATTAGATCTAGCTGGTCTGTCATAATATAATAGAGACAGTATATCTAGCTGGTCTGTCATAATATAATAGAGACAGTAGATCTAGCTGGTCTGTCATAATATAATAGAGACAGTAGATCTAGCTGGTCTGTCATAATATAATAGAGACATTAGATCTAGCTGGTCTGTCATAATATAATAGAGGCAGTAGATCTAGCTGGTCTGTCATTATATAATAGATACTGTAGATCTAGCTGGTCTGTCATAATATAATAGAGACATTAGATCTAGCTGGTCTGCCATAATGTAATAGAGACATTAGATCTAGCTGGTCTGTCATAATATAATAGAGACAGTATATCTAGCTGGTCTGTCATAATATAATAGAGACAGTAGATCTTGCTGGTCTGTCATAATATAATAGAGACATTAGATCTAGCTGGTCTGTCATAATATAATAGAGACAGTAGATCTAGCTGGTCTGTCATAATATAATAGAGACATTAGATCTAGCTGGTCTGTCATAATATAATAGAGACAGTATATCTAGCTGGTCTGTCATAATATAATAGAGACAGTAGATCTAGCTGGCATGTCATAATATAATAGAGACATTAGATCTAGCTGGTCTGTCATAATATAATAGAGACAGTAGATCTAGCTGGTCTGTCATAATATAATAGAGACAGTAGATCTAGCTGGTCTGTCATAATATAATAGAGACATTAGATCTAGCTGGTCTGTCATAATTTAATAGAGACAGTAGATCTAACTGGTCTGTCATAATATAATAGAGACATTAGATCTAGCTGGTCTGTCATAATATAATAGAGACAGTAGATCTAGCTGGTCTGTCATAATATAATAGAGACAGTAGATCTAGCTGGTCTGTCATAATATAATAGAGACATTAGATCTAGCTGGTCTGTCATAATATAATAGAGACAGTAGATCTAGCTGGTCTGTCATTATATAATAGAGACAGTATATCTAGCTGGTTTGTCATAATATAATAGAGACAGTAGATCTAGCTGGTCTGTCATAATGTAATAGAGACATTAGATCTAGCTGGTCTGTCATAATATAATAGAGACATTAGATCTAGCTGGTCTGTCATAATATAATAGAGACAGTAGATCTAGCTGGTCTGTCATAATATAATAGAGACAGTAGATCTAGCTGGTCTGTCATAATATAATAGAGACTGTAGATCTAGCTGGTCTGTCATAATATAGTAGAGACATTAGATCTAGCTGGTCTGTCATAATATAATAGAGACAGTAGATCTAGCTGGTCTGTCATAATATAATAGAGACAGTAGATCTAGCTGGTCTGTCATAATATAATAGAGACAGTAGATCTAGCTGGTCTGTCATAATATAATAGAGACATTAGATCTAGCTGGTCTGTCATAATATAATAGAGACAGTATATCTAGCTGGTCTGTCATAATATAATAGAGACAGTAGATCTAGCTGGCCTGTCATAACATAATAGATACTGTAGATCTAGCTGGTCTGTCATAATATAATAGAGACAGTATATCTAGCTGGTCTGTCATAATATAATAGAGACAGTAGATCTAGCTGGTCTGTCATAATATAATAGAGACATTAGATCTAGCTGGTCTGTCATAATATAATAGAGGCAGTAGATCTAGCTGGTCTGTCATTATATAATAGAGACAGTATATCTAGCTGGTTTGTCATAATATAATAGAGACAGTAGATCTAGCTGGTCTGTCATAATGTAATAGAGACATTAGATCTAGCTGGTCTGTCATAATATAATAGAGACATTAGATCTAGCTGGTCTGTCATAATATAATAGAGACATTAGATCTAGCTGGTCTGTCATAATATAATAGAGACAGTAGATCTAGCTGGCCTGTCATAATATAATAGATACATTAGATCTAGCTGGTCTGCCATAATATAATAGAGACATTAGATCTAGCTGGTCTGTCATAATATAATAAAGACAGTATATCTAGCTGGTCTGTCATAATATAATAGAGACAGTAGATCTAGCTGGTCTGTCATAATGTAATAGAGACATTAGATCTAGCTGGTCTGTCATAATATAATAGAGACAGTAGATCTAGCTGGTCTGTCATAATATAATAGAGACAGTAGATCTAGCTGGTCTGTCATAATATAATAGATACTGTAGATCTAGCTGGTCTGTCATAATATAATAGAGACATTAGATCTAGCTGGTCTGTCATAATATAATAGAGACAGTAGATCTAGCTGGCCTGTCATACTATAACAGATACTGTAGATCTAGCTGGTCTGTCATAATATAATAGAGACATTAGATCTAGCTGGTCTGTCATAATATAATAGAGACAGTATATCTAGCTGGTCTGTCATAATATAATAGAGACAGTAGATCTAGCTGGTCTGTCATAATATAATAGAGACAGTAGATCTAGCTGGTCTGTCATAATATAATAGAGACATTAGATCTAGCTGGTCTGTCATAATATAATAGAGGCAGTAGATCTAGCTGGTCTGTCATTATATAATAGATACTGTAGATCTAGCTGGTCTGTCATAATATAATAGAGACATTAGATCTAGCTGGTCTGCCATAATGTAATAGAGACATTAGATCTAGCTGGTCTGTCATAATATAATAGAGACAGTATATCTAGCTGGTCTGTCATAATATAATAGAGACAGTAGATCTTGCTGGTCTGTCATAATATAATAGAGACATTAGATCTAGCTGGTCTGTCATAATATAATAGAGACAGTAGATCTAGCTGGTCTGTCATAATATAATAGAGACATTAGATCTAGCTGGTCTGTCATAATATAATAGAGACAGTATATCTAGCTGGTCTGTCATAATATAATAGAGACATTAGATCTAGCTGGCATGTCATAATATAATAGAGACATTAGATCTAGCTGGTCTGTCATAATATAATAGAGACAGTATATCTAGCTGGTCTGTCATAATATAATAGAGACAGTATATCTAGCTGGTCTGTCATAATATAATAGAGACATTAGATCTAGCTGGTCTGTCATAATTTAATAGAGACATTAGATCTAGCGTGTCTGTCATAATGTAATAGAGACAGTATATCTAACTGGTCTGTCATAATATAATAGAGACAGTAGATCTAGCTGGTCTGTCATAATATAATAGAGACAGTAGATCTAGCTGGTCTGTCATTATATAATAGAGACAGTAGATCTAGCTGGTCTGTCATAATATAATAGAGACAGTATATATAGCTGGTCTGTCATAATATAATAGAGACAGTAGATCTAGCTGGCCTGTCATAATATAATAGATACTGTAGATCTAGCTGGTCTGTCATTATATAATAGAGACATTAGATCTAGCTGGTCTGTCATAATATAATAGAGACAGTAGATCTAGCTGGTCTGTCATAATATAATAGAGACAGTAGATCTAGCTGGTCTGTCATAATATAATAGAGACATTAGATCTAGCTGGTCTGTCATAATATAATAGAGGCAGTAGATCTAGCTGGTCTGTCATTATATAATAGATACTGTAGATCTAGCTGGTCTGTCATAATATAATAGAGACATTAGATCTAGCTGGTCTGTCATAATATAATAGAGACAGTAGATCTAGCTGGCCTGTCATACTATAACAGATACTGTAGATCTAGCTGGTCTGTCATAATATAATAGAGACATTAGATCTAGCTGGTCTGTCATAATATAATAGAGACAGTATATCTAGCTGGTCTGTCATAATATAATAGAGACAGTAGATCTAGCTGGTCTGTCATAATATAATAGAGACAGTAGATCTAGCTGGTCTGTCATAATATAATAGAGACATTAGATCTAGCTGGTCTGTCATAATATAATAGAGGCAGTAGATCTAGCTGGTCTGTCATTATATAATAGATACTGTAGATCTAGCTGGTCTGTCATAATATAATAGAGACATTAGATCTAGCTGGTCTGCCATAATGTAATAGAGACATTAGATCTAGCTGGTCTGTCATAATATAATAGAGACAGTATATCTAGCTGGTCTGTCATAATATAATAGAGACAGTAGATCTTGCTGGTCTGTCATAATATAATAGAGACATTAGATCTAGCTGGTCTGTCATAATATAATAGAGACAGTAGATCTAGCTGGTCTGTCATAATATA
>NC_092095.1:1828002-1908815 GCF_045679555.1 Salvelinus alpinus
TGACAGACCAGCTAGATCTACTGTCTCTATTATATTATGACAGACCAGCTAGATCTACTGTCTCTATTATATTATGACAGACCAGCTAGATCTACTGTCTCTATTATATTATGACAGACCAGCTAGATCTAATGTCTCTATTATATTATGACAGACCAGCTAGATCTACTGTCTCTATTATATTATGACAGACCAGCTAGATATACTGTCTCTATTATATTATGACAGACCAGCTAGATCTAATGTCTCTATTATATTATGACAGACCAGCTAGATCTACTGTCTCTATTATATTATGACAGACCAGCTAGATCTACTGTCTCTATTATATTATGACAGACCAGCTAGATCTACTGTCTCTATTATATTATGACAGACCAGCTAGATCTACTGTCTCTATTATATTATGACAGACCAGCTAGATCTAATGTCTCTATTATATTATGACAGACCAGCTAGATCTACTGTCTCTATTATATTATGACAGACCAGCTAGATCTAATGTCTCTATTATATTATGACAGACCAGCTAGATCTACTGTCTCTATTATATTATGACAGACCAGCTAGATCTACTGTCTCTATTATATTATGACAGACCAGCTAGATCTACTGTCTCTATTATATTATGACAGACCAGCTAGATCTACTGTCTCTATTATATTATGACAGACCAGCTAGATCTACTGTCTCTATTATATTATGACAGACCAGCTAGATCTACTGTCTCTATTATATTATGACAGACCAGCTAGATCTAATGTCTCTATTATATTATGACAGACCAGCTAGATCTACTGTCTCTATTATATTATGACAGACCAGCTAGATCTACTGTCTCTATTATATTATGACAGACCAGCTAGATCTAATGTCTCTATTATATTATGACAGACCAGCTAGATCTACTGTCTCTATTATATTATGACAGACCAGCTAGATCTACTGTCTCTATTATATTATGACAGACCAGCTAGATCTACTGTCTCTATTATATTATGACAGACCAGCTAGATCTACTGTCTCTATTATATTATGACAGACCAGCTAGATCTACTGTCTCTATTATATTATGACAGACCAGCTAGATCTACTGTCTCTATTATATTATGACAGACCAGCTAGATCTACTGTCTCTATTATATTATGACAGACCAGCTAGATCTAATGTCTCTATTATATTATGACAGACCAGCTAGATCTACTGTCTCTATTATATTATGACAGACCAGCTAGATCTAATGTCTCTATTATATTATGACAGACCAGCTAGATCTACTGTCTCTATTATATTATGACAGACCAGCTAGATCTACTGTCTCTATTATATTATGACAGACCAGCTAGATCTACTGTCTCTATTATATTATGACAGACCAGCTAGATCTAATGTCTCTATTATATTATGACAGACCAGCTAGATCTACTGTCTCTATTATATTATGACAGACCAGCTAGATCTACTGTCTCTATTATATTATGACAGACCAGCTAGATCTACTGTCTCTATTATATTATGACAGACCAGCTAGATCTACTGTCTCTATTATATTATGACAGACCAGCTAGATCTACTGTCTCTATTATATTATGACAGACCAGCTAGATCTAATGTCTCTATTATATTATGACAGACCAGCTAGATCTACTGTCTCTATTATATTATGACAGACCAGCTAGATATACTGTCTCTATTATATTATGACAGACCAGCTAGATCTAATGTCTCTATTATATTATGACAGACCAGCTAGATCTACATGTCTCTATTATATTATGACAGACCAGCTAGATCTACTGTCTCTATTATATTATGACAGACCAGCTAGATCTAATGTCTCTATTATATTATGACAGACCAGCTAGATCTACTGTCTCTATTATATTATGACAGACCAGCTAGATCTACTGTCTCTATTATATTATGACAGACCAGCTAGATATACTGTCTCTATTATATTATGACAGACCAGCTAGATCTAATGTCTCTATTATATTATGACAGACCAGCTAGATCTACATGTCTCTATTATATTATGACAGGCCAGCTAGATCTACTGTCTCTATTATATTATGACAGACCAGCTAGATCTACTGTCTCTATTATATTATGACAGACCAGCTAGATATACTGTCTCTATTATATTATGACAGACCAGCTAGATCTACTGTCTCTATTATATTATGACAGACCAGCTAGATCTAATGTCTCTATTATATTATGACAGACCAGCTAGATCTACTGTCTCTATTATATTATGACAGACCAGCTAGATCTACTGTCTCTATTATATTATGACAGACCAGCTAGATCTACTGTCTCTATTATATTATGACAGACCAGCTAGATCTAATGTCTCTATTATATTATGACAGACCAGCTAGATCTACTGTCTCTATTATATTATGACAGACCAGCTAGATATACTGTCTCTATTATATTATGACAGACCAGCTAGATCTACTGTCTCTATTATATTATGACAGACCAGCTAGATCTACTGTCTCTATTATATTATGACAGACCAGCTAGATATACTGTCTCTATTATATTATGACAGACCAGCTAGATCTACTGCCTCTATTATATTATGACAGACCAGCTAGATCTAATGTCTCTATTATATTATGACAGGCCAGCTAGATCTACTGTCTCTATTATATTATGACAGACCAGCTAGATATACTGTCTCTATTACATTATGACAGACCAGCTAGATCTAATGTCTCTATTATATTATGACAGACCAGCTAGATCTACTGTCTCTATTATATTATGACAGACCAGCTAGATATACTGTCTCTATTATATAATGACAGACCAGCTAGATCTACTGCCTCTATTATATTATGACAGACCAGCTAGATCTAATGTCTCTATTATATTATGACAGACCAGCTAGATCTACTGTCTCTATTATATTATGACAGACCAGCTAGATATACTGTCTCTATTATATTATGACAGACCAGCTAGATATACTGTCTCTATTATATTATGACAGACCAGCTAGATCTAATGTCTCTATTATATTATGACAGACCAGCTAGATCTACTGTCTCTATTATATTATGACAGACCAGCTAGATCTAATGTCTCTATTATATTATGACAGACCAGCTAGATCTACTGTCTCTATTATATTATGACAGACCAGCTAGATATACTGTCTCTATTATATTATTACAGACCAGCTAGATCTACAGTCTCTATTACATTATGACAGACCAGCTAGATATACTGTCTCTATTATATTATGACAGACCAGCTAGATCTAATGTCTCTATTATATAATGACAGACCAGCTAGATCTACTGCCTCTATTATATTATGACAGACCAGCTAGATCTAATGTCTCTATTATATTATGACAGACCAGCTAGATCTACTGTCTCTATTATATTATGACAGACCAGCTAGATATACTGTCTCTATTATATTATGACACACCAGCTAGATCTAATGTCTCTATTTTATTATGACAAACCAGCTAGATCTACAGTATATATTATATTATGACAGGCCAGCTAGATCTACTGTCTCTATTATATTATGACAGACCAGCTAGATCTAATGTCTCTATTACATTATGACAGACCAGCTAGATATACTGTCTCTATTATATTATGACAGACCAGCTAGATCTAATGTCTCTATTATATTATGACAGACCAGCTAGATCTACTGTCTCTATTATATTATGACAGACCATCTAGATATACTGTCTCTATTATATTATGACAGACCAGCTATATCTACTGTCTCTATTATATTATGAGAGACCAGCTAGATCTAATGTTTCTATTACATTATGGCAGACCAGCTAGATCTAATGTCTCTATTATATTATGACAGACCAGCTAGATCTACTGTCTCTATTATATTATGACAGACCAGCTAGATATACTGTCTCTATTATATAATGACAGACCAGCTAGATCTGCTGCCTCTATTATATTATGACAGACCAGCTAGATCTAATTTCTCTATTATATTATGACAGACCAGCTAGATCTACTGTCTCTATTATATTATGACAGACCAGCTAGATCTACTGTCTCTATTATATTATGACAGACCAGCTAGATCTAATGTCTCTATTATATTATGACAGACCAGTAAGATCTACTGTCTCTATTATATTATGACAGACCAGCTAGATATACTGTCTCTATTATATTATGACAGACCAGCTAGATCTAATGTCTCTATTACATTATGGCAGACCAGCTAGATCTAATGTCTCTATTATATTATGACAGGCCAAATAGATCTACTATCTCTATTAAATTATGACAGACCAGCTAGATATACTGTCTCTATTATATAATGACAGACCAGCTAGATCTACTGCCTCTATTATAATATGACAGACCAGCTAGATCTAATTTCTCTAATAAATTATGACAGACCAGCTAGATATACTGTCTCTATTATATTATGACAGACCAGCTAGATCTAATGTCTCTATTATATTATGACAGACCAGCAAGATCTACTGTCTCTATTATATTATGACAGACCAGCTAGATATACTGTGTCTATTATATTATGACAGACCAGCTAGATCTAATGTCTCTATTACATTATGGCAGACCAGCTAGATCTAATGTCTCTATTATATTATGACAGACCAGCTAGATCTACAGTATCTATTATATAATGACAGACCAGCTAGATCTACTGTCTCTATTATATTATGACAGACTAGCTAGATCTAATGTCTCTATTATATTATGACAGACCAGCTAGATCTACTGTCTCTATTATATTATGACAGACCAGCTAGATATACTGTCTCTATTATATTATGACAGACCAGCTAGATCTAATGTCTCTATTTTATTATGACAGACCAGCTAGATCTACAGTATCTATTATATTATGACAGGCCAGCTAGATCTACTGTCTCTATTATATTATGACAGACCAGCTAGATCTAATGTCTCTATTATATTATGACAGACCAGCTAGATCTAATGTCTCTATTATATTATGACAGGCCAGCTAGATCTACTGTCTCTATTATATTATGACAGACCAGCTAGAACTAATGTCTCTATTATATTATGACAGACCAGCTAGATCTACAGTATCTATTATATTATGACAGGCCAGCTAGATCTACTGTCTCTATTATATTATGACAGACCAGCTAGATCTACTGTCTCTATTATATTATGACAGACCAGCTAGATCTAATGTCTCTATTACATTATGACAGAACAGCTAGATCTACAGTATCTATTATATTATGACAGACCAGCTAGATATACTGTCTCTATTATATAATGACAGACCAGCTAGATCTACTGCCTCTATTATAATATGACAGACCAGCTAGATCTAATGTCTCTATTATATTATGACAGGCCAGCTAGATCTACTTTCTCTATTATATTATGACAGACCAGCTAGATATACTGTCTCTATTATATTATGACAGACCAGCTAGATCTAATGTCTCTATTACATTATGGCAGACCAGCTAGATCTAATGTCTCTATTATATTATGACAGACCAGCTAGATCTACTGTCTCTATTATATAATGACAGACCAGCTAGATCTACTGCCTCTATTATATTATGACAGACCAGCTAGATCTAATGTCACTATTATATTATGACAGACCAGCTAGATCTACTGTCTCTATTATATTATGACAGACCAGCTAGATCTACTATCTCTATTATATTATGACAGACCAGCTAGATCTAATGTCTCTATTATATTATGACAGACCAGTAAGATCTACTGTCTCTATTATATTATGACAGACCAGCTAGATATACTGTCTCTATTATATTATGACAGACCAGCTAGATCTAATGTCTCTATTACATTATGGCAGACCAGCTAGATCTAATGTCTCTATTATATTATGACAGGCCAAATAGATCTACTATCTCTATTAAATTATGACAGACCAGCTAGATATACTGTCTCTATTATATAATGACAGACCAGCTAGATCTACTGCCTCTATTATAATATGACAGACCAGCTAGATCTAATTTCTCTAATATATTATGACAGACCAGCTAGATATACTGTCTCTATTATATTATGACAGACCAGCTAGATCTAATGTCTCTATTATATTATGACAGACCAGCAAGATCTACTGTCTCTATTATATTATGACAGACCAGCTAGATATACTGTGTCTATTATATTATGACAGACCAGCTAGATCTAATGTCTCTATTACATTATGGCAGACCAGCTAGATCTAATGTCTCTATTATATTATGACAGACCAGCTAGATCTACTGTATCTATTATATAATGACAGACCAGCTAGATCTACTGTCTCTATTATATTATGACAGACCAGCTAGATCTAATGTCTCTATTATATTATGACAGACCAGCTAGATCTAATGTCTCTATTATATTATGACAGACCAGCTAGATCTACTGTCTCTATTATATTATGACAGACCAGCTAGATCTAATGTCTCTATTATATTATGACAGACCAGCTAGATCTACAGTATCTATTATATTATGACAGGCCAGCTAGATCTACTGTCTCTATTATATTATGACAGACCAGCTAGATCTAATGTCTCTATTACATTATGACAGACCAGCTAGATCTACAGTCTCTATTATATTATGACAGGCCAGCTAGATCTACTGTCTCTATTATATTATGACAGACCAGCTAGATCTAATGTCTCTATTATATTATGACAGACCAGCTAGATCTACAGTATCTATTATATTATGACAGGCCAGCTAGATCTACTGTCTCTATTATATTATGACAGACCAGCTAGATCTACTGTCTCTATTATATTATGACAGACCAGCTAGATCTAATGTCTCTATTACATTATGACAGAACAGCTAGATCTACTGTCTCTATTATATTATGACAGACCAGCTAGATATACTGTCTCTATTATATAATGACAGACCAGCTAGATCTACTGCCTCTATTATAATATGACAGACCAGCTAGATCTAATGTCTCTATTATATTATGACAGGCCAGCTAGATCTACTTTCTCTATTATATTATGACAGACCAGCTAGATCTACTGTCTCTATTATATTATGACAGACCAGCTAGATCTAATGTCTCTATTACATTATGGCAGACCAGCTAGATCTAATGTCTCTATTATATTATGACAGACCAGCTAGATCTACTGTCTCTATTATATAATGACAGACCAGCTAGATCTACTGCCTCTATTATATTATGACAGACCAGCTAGATCTAATTTCTCTATTATATTATGACAGACCAGCTAGATCTACTGTCTCTATTATATTATGACAGACCAGCTAGATATACTGTCTCTATTATATTATGACAGACCAGCTAGATCTAATGTCTCTATTTTATTATGACAGACCAGCTAGATCTACAGTATCTATTATATTATGACAGGCCAGCTAGATCTACTGTCTCTATTATATTATGACAGACCAGCTAGATCTAATGTCTCTATTACATTATGACAGACCAGCTAGATCTAATGTCTCTATTATATTATGACAGACCAGCTAGATCTAATGTCTCGATTACATTATGACAGACCAGCTAGATCTAATGTCTCTATTATATTATGACAGACCAGCTAGATCTACTGTCTCTATTATATAATGACAGACCAGCTAGATCTACTGCCTCTATTATATTATGACAGACCAGCTAGATCTAATGTCTCTATTATATTATGACAGACCAGCTAGATCTACTGTCTCTATTATATTATGACAGACCAGCTAGATATACTGTCTCTATTATATTATGACAGACCAGCTAGATCTAATGTCTCTATTTTATTATGACAGACCAGCTAGATCTACAGTATCTATTATATTATGACAGGCCAGCTAGATCTACTGTCTCTATTATATTATGACAGACCAGCTAGATCTAATGTCTCTATTACATTATGACAGACCATCAGGACTAATGTCTCTATTATATTATGACAGACCAGCTAGATCTACTGTCTCTATTATATTATGACAGACCAGCTATATCTAATGTCTCTATTACATTATGACAGACCAGCTATATCTAATGTCTCTATTATATTATGACAGACCAGCTAGATCTACAGTATCTATTATATTATGACAGGCCAGCTAGATCTACTGTCTCTATCATATTATGACATACCAGCTAGATATACTGTCTCTATTATATTTTGACAGACCAGCTAGATCTACTGTCTCTATTATATTATGACAGACCAGCTAGATCTAATGTCTCTATTACATTATGGGAGACCAGCTAGATCTAATGTCTCTATCATATTATGACAGGCCAGCTAGATCTACTGTCTCTATTATATTATGACAGACCAGCTAGATATACAGTCTCTATTATATTATGACAGACCAGCTAGATATACTGTCTCTATTATATTATGACAGACCAGCTAGATCTAATGTCTCTATTACATTATGGCAGACCAGCTAGATCTAATGTCTCTATTATATTATGACAGACCAGCTAGATCTACTGTCTCTATTATATAATGACAGACCAGCTAGATCTACTGCCTCTATAATATTATGACAGACCAGCTAGATCTAATGTCTCTATTATATTATGACAGACCAGCTAGATCTACTGTCTCTATTATATAATGACAGACCAGCTAGATCTACTGCCTCTATTATATTATGACAGACCAGCTAGATCTAATTTCTCTATTATATTATGACAGACCAGCAAGATCTACTGTCTCTATTATATTATGACAGACCAGCTAGATATACTGTCTCTATTATATTATGACAGACCAGCTAGATCTAATGTCTCTATTACATTATGTCAGACCACCTAGATCTAATGTCTCTATTATATTATGACAGGCCAGCTAGATCTACTGTCTCTATTATATTATGACAGACCAGCTAGATATACTGTCTCTATTACATTATGGCAGACCAGCTAGATATACTGTCTCTATTATATTATGACAGACCAGCTAGATCTAATGTCTCTATTACATTATGACAGACCAGCTAGATCTAATGTCTCTATTATATTATGACAGGCCAGCTAGATCTACTGTCTCTATTATATTATGACAGACCAGCTAGATATACAGTCTCTATTATATTATGACAGACCAGCTAGATATACTGTCTCTATTATATTATGACAGACCAGCTAGATCTAATGTCTCTATTACATTATGGCAGACCAGCTAGATCTAATGTCTCTATTATATTATGACAGACCAGCTAGATCTACTGTCTCTATTATATAATGACAGACCAGCTAGATCTACTGCCTCTATAATATTATGACAGACCAGCTAGATCTAATGTCTCTATTATATTATGACAGACCAGCTAGATCTACTGTCTCTATTATATAATGACAGACCAGCTAGATCTACTGCCTCTATTATATTATGACAGACCAGCTAGATCTAATTTCTCTATTATATTATGACAGACCAGCTAGATCTACTGTCTCTATTATATTATGACAGACCAGCTAGATATACTGTCTCTATTATATTATGACAGACCAGCTAGATCTAATGTCTCTATTTTATTATGACAGACCAGCTAGATCTACAGTATCCATTATATTATGACAGGCCACCTAGATCTACTGTCTCTATTATATTATGACAGACCAGCTAGATCTAATGTCTCTATTACATTATGACAGACCAGCTAGATATACTGTCTCTATTACATTATGACAGACCAGCTAGATCTAATGTCTCAATTACATTATGGCAGACCAGCTAGATCTAATGTCTCTATTATATTATGACAGACCAGCTAGATCTACTGTCTCTATTATATAATGACAGACCAGCTAGATCTACTGCCTCTATTATATTATGACAGACCAGCTAGATCTAATGTCTCTATTATATTATGACAGACCAGCTAGATCTACTGTCTCTATTATATTATGACAGACCAGCTAGATATACTGTCTCTATTATATTATGACATACCAGCTAGATCTAATGTCTCTATTTTATTATGACAGACCAGCTAGATCTACAGTATCTATTATATTATGACAGGCCAGCTAGATCTACTGTCTCTATTATATTATGACAGACCAGCTAGATCTACTGCCTCTATTATATTATGACAGACCAGCTAGATCTAATTTCTCTATTATATTATGACAGACCAGCTAGATCTACTGTCTCTATTATATTATGACAGACCAGCTAGATATACTGTCTCTATTATATTATGACAGACCAGCTAGATCTAATGTCTCTATTTTATTATGACAGACCAGCTAGATCTACAGTATCTATTATATTATGACAGGCCACCTAGATCTACTGTCTCTATTATATTATGACAGACCAGCTAGATCTAATGTCTCTATTACATTATGACAGACCAGCTAGATCTAATGTCTCTATTATATTATGACAGACCAGCTAGATCTAATGTCTCAATTACATTATGGCAGACCAGCTAGATCTAATGTCTCTATTATATTATGACAGACCAGCTAGATCTACTGTCTCTATTATATAATGACAGACCAGCTAGATCTACTGCCTCTATTATATTATGACAGACCAGCTAGATCTAATGTCTCTATTATATTATGACAGACCAGCTAGATCTACTGTCTCTATTATATTATGACAGACCAGCTAGATCTACTGTCTCTATTATATTATGACATACCAGCTAGATCTAATGTCTCTATTTTATTATGACAGACCAGCTAGATCTACAGTATCTATTATATTATGACAGGCCAGCTAGATCTACTGTCTCTATTATATTATGACAGACCAGCTAGATCTAATGTCTCTATTACATTATGACAGACCATCAGGACTAATGTCTCTATTATATTATGACAGACCAGCTAGATCTACTGTCTCTATTATATTATGACAGACCAGATAGATCTAATGTCTCTATTACATTATGACAGACCAGCTATATCTAATGTCTCTATTATATTATGACAGACCAGCTAGATCTACAGTATCTATTATATTATGACAGGCCAGCTAGATCTACTGTCTCTATTATATTTTGACAGACCAGCTAGATATACTGTCTCTATTATATTATGACAGACCAGCTAGATCTAATGTCTCTATTACATTATGGCAGACCAGCTAGATCTAATGTCTCTATCATATTATGACAGGCCAGCTAGATCTACTGTCTCTATTATATTATGACAGACCAGCTAGATATACAGTCTCTATTATATTATGACAGACCAGCTAGATATACTGTCTCTATTATATTATGACAGACCAGCTAGATCTACTGTCTCTATTATATTATGACAGACCAGCTAGATCTAATGTCTCTATTACATTATGGCAGACCAGCTAGATCTAATGTCTCTATCATATTATGACAGGCCAGCTAGATCTACTGTCTCTATTATATTATGACAGACCAGCTAGATATACAGTCTCTATTATATTATGACAGACCAGCTAGATATACTGTCTCTATTATATTATGACAGACCAGCTAGATCTAATGTCTCTATTAATTTATGGCAGACCAGCTAGATCTAATGTCTCTATTATATAATGACAGACCAGCTAGATCTACTGCCTCTATAATATTATGACAGACCAGCTAGATCTAATGTCTCTATTATATTATGACAGACCAGCTAGATCTACTGTCTCTATTATATTATGACAGACCAGCTAGATATACTGTCTCTATTATATTATGACAGACCAGCTAGATCTAATGTCTCTATTTTATTATGACAGACCAGCTAGATCTACAGTATCTATTATATTATGACAGGCCAGCTAGATCTACTGTCTCTATTATATTATGACAGACCAGCTAGATCTAATGTCTCTATTACATTATGACAGACCAGCTAGATCTAATGTCTCTATTATATTATGACAGACCAGCTTGATCTACTGTCTCTATTATATTATGACAGACCAGCTAGATCTAATGTCTCTATTACATTATGACAGACCAGCTAGATCTAATGTCTCTATTATATTATGACAGACCAGCTAGATCTACAGTATCTATTATATTATGACAGGCTAGCTAGATCTACTGTCTCTATTATATTATGACAGACCAGCTAGATATACTGTCTCTATTATATTATGACAGACCAGCTAGATCTAATGTCTCTATTACATTATGGCAGACCAGCTAGATCTAATGTCTCTATTATATTATGACAGGCCAGCTAGATCTACTGTCTCTATTATATTATGACAGACCAGCTAGATATACTCTCTCTATTATATTATGACAGACCAGCTAGATCTAATGTCTCTATTACATTATGGCAGACCAGCTAGATCTAATGTCTCTATTATATTATGACAGACCAGCTAGATCTAATGTCTCTATTATATTATGACATACCAGCTAGATATACTGTCTCTATTATATTATGACAGACCAGCTAGATCTACTGTCTCTATTATATTATGACAGACCAGCTAGATCTAATGTCTCTATTACATTATGGCAGACCAGCTAGATCTAATGTCTCTATTATATTATGACAGGCCAGCTAGATCTACTGTCTCTATTATATTATGACAGACCAGCTAGATATACAGTCTCTATTATATTATGACAGACCAGCTAGATATACTGTCTCTATTATATTATGACAGACCAGCTAGATCTAATGTCTCTATTACATTATGGCAGACCACCTAGATCTAATGTCTCTATTATATTATGACAGACCAGCTAGATCTACTGTCTCTATTATATAATGACAGACCAGCTAGATCTACTGCCTCTATTATATTATGACAGACCAGCTAGATCTAATGTCTCTATTATATTATGACAGACCAGCTAGATCTACTGTCTCTATTATATTATGACAGGCCAGCTAGATCTACTGTCTCTATTATATTATGACAGACCAGCTAGATCTAATGTCTCTATTACATTATGACAGACCAGCTAGATCTAATGTCTCTATTATATTATGACAGACCAGCTAGATCTACTGTCTCTATTATATTATGACAGACCAGCTAGATCTAATATCTCTATTACATTATGACAGACCAGCTAGATCTAATGTCTCTATTATATTATCACAGACCAGCTAGATCTACAGTATCTATTATATTATGACAGGCCAGCTAGATCTACTGTCTCTATTATATTATGACAGACCATCTAGATATACTGTCTCTATTATATTATGACAGACCAGCTAGATCTAATGTCTCTATTACATTATGGCAGACCAGCTAGATCTAATGTCTCTATTATAGTATGACAGGCCAGCTAGATCTACTGTCTCTATTATATCATGACAGACCAGCTAGATATACTGTCTCTATTACATTATGGCAGACCAGCTAGATCTAATGTATCTTTTATATTATTACAGGCCAGCTAGATCTACTGTCTCTATTATATTATGACAGACCAGCTAGATATACTGTCTCTATTATATAATGACAGACCAGCTAGATCTACTGCCTCTATTATATTATGACAGACCAGCTAGATCTAATTTCTCTATTATATTATGACAGACCAGCTAGATTTACTGTCTCTATTATATTATGACAGACCAGCTAGATCTACTGTCTCTATTATATTATGACAGACCAGCTAGATCTACTGTCTCTATTATATTATGACAGACCAGCAAGATCTACTGTCTCTATTATATTATGACAGACCAGCTAGATATAGTGTCTCTATTATATTATGACAGACCAGCTAGATCTAATGTCTCTATTATATTATGTCAGACCAGCTAGATCTACTGTCTCTATTATATTATGACAGACCAGCTAGATATACTGTCTCTATTACATTATGGCAGACCAGCTAGATCTAATGTCTCTTTTATATTATTACAGGCCAGCTAGATCTACTGTCTCTATTATATTATGACAGACCAGCTAGATATACTGTCTCTATTATAAAATGACAGACCAGCTAGATCTACTGCCTCTATTATATTATGACAGACCAGCTAGATCTAATTTCTCTATTATATTATGACAGACCAGCTAGATCTACTGTCTCTATTATATTATGACAGACAAGCTAGATATACTGTCTCTATTATATTATGACAGACCAGCTAGATATACTGTCTCTATTATATTATGACAGACCAGCTAGATCTAATGTCTCAATTATATAATGACAGACCAGCTAGATCTACTGCCTCAATTATAATATGACAGACCAGCTAGATCTAATTTCTCTATTATATTATGACCGACCAGCTAGATCTACTGTCTCTATTATTTTATGACAGACCAGCTAGATATACTGTCTCTATTACATTATGGCAGACCAGCTAGATCTAATGTCTCTATTATATTATGACAGACCAGCTAGATCTACTGTCTCTATTATATAATGACAGACCAGCTAGATCTACTGTCTCTATTATATTATGACAGACCAGCTCGATCTAATGTCTCTATTATATTATGACAGACCAGCTAGATCTACTGTCTCTATTATATTATGACAGACCAGCTAGATATACTGTCTCTATTATATTATGACACACCAGCTAGATCTAATGTCTCTATTTTATTATGACAGACCAGCTAGATCTACAGTATCTATTATATTATGACAGGCCAGCTAGATCTATTGTCTCTATTATATTATGACAGACCAGCTAGATCTAATGTCTCTATTACATTATGACAGACCAGCTAGATATACTGTCTCTATTATATTATGACAGACCAGCTAGATGTAATGTCTCTATTATATTATGACAGACCAGCTAGATCTACTGTCTCTATTATATTATGACAGACCATCTAGATATACTGTCTCTATTATATTATGACAGACCAGCTAGATCTAATGTCTCTATTACATTATGACAGACCAGCTAGATCTAATGTCTCTATTATATTATGACAGACCAGCTAGATCTACAGTATCTATTATATTATGACAGGCCAGCTAGATCTACTGTCTCTATTATATTATGACAGACCATCTAGATATACTGTCTCTATTATATTATGACAGACCAGCTAGATCTAATGTCTCTATTACATTATGGCAGACCAGCTAGATCTAATGTCTCTATTATATTATGACAGGCCAGCTAGATCTACTGTCTCTATTATATTATGACAGACCAGCTAGATATACTGTCTCCATTACATTATGGCAGACCAGCTAGATCTAATGTCTCTTTTATATTATTACAGGCCAGCTAGATCTACTGTCTCTATTATATTATGACAGACCAGCTAGATATACTGTCTCTATTATATAATGACAGACCAGCTAGATCTACTGTCTCTATTATATTATGACAGACCAGCTAGATCTAATTTCTCTATTATATTATGACAGACCAGCTAGATCTACTGTCTCTATTATATTATGACAGACCAGCTAGATCTAATGTCTCTATTATATTATGACAGACCAGCAAGATCTACTGTCTCTATTATATTATGACAGACCAGCTAGATATACTGTCTCTATTATATTATGACAGATCAGCTAGATCTAATGTCTCTATTACATTATGGCAGACCAGCTAGATCTAATGTCTCTATTATATTATGACAGACCAGCTAGATCTACAGTATCTATTATATAATGACAGACCAGCTAGATCTACTGCCTCTATTATATTATGACAGACCAGCTAGATCTAATGTCTCTATTATATTATGACAGACCAGCTAGATCTACTGTCTCTATTATATTATGACAGACCAGCTAGATATACTGTCTCTATTATATTATGACAGACCAGCTAGATCTAATGTCTCTATTATATTATGACAGACCAGCTAGATCTAATGTCTCTATTACATTATGACAGACCAGCTAGATCTACTGCCTCTATTATATTATGACAGACCAGCTAGATCTAATTTCTCTATTATATTATGACAGACCAGCTAGATCTACTGTCTCTATTATATTATGACAGACCAGCTAGATATACTGTCTCTATTATATTATGACAGACCAGCAAGATCTACTGTCTCTATTATATTATGACAGACCAGCTAGATATACTGTCTCTATTATATTATGACAGACCAGCTAGATCTAATGTCTCTATTACATTATGGCAGACCATCTAGATCTAATGTCTCTATTATATTATGACAGACCAGCTAGATCTACTGTCTCTATTATATTATGACAGACCAGCTAGATATACTGTCTCTATTATATTATGACATACCAGCTAGATCTAATGTCTCTATTTTATTATGACAGACCAGATAGATCTACAGTATCTATTATATTATGACAGGCCAGCTAGTTTTACTGTCTCTATTATATTATGACAGACCAGCTAGATATACTGTCTCTATTACATTATGACATACCAGCTAGATCTAATGTCTCTATTATATTATGACAGACCAGCTAGATCTAATGTCTCTATTACATTATGACAGACCAGCTAGATCTAATGTCTCTATTACATTATGACAGACCAGCTAGATCTACTGTCTCTATTATATAATGACAGACCAGCTAGATCTACTGCCTCTATTATATTATGACAGACCAGCTAGATCTACAGTATCTATTATATTATGACAGGCCAGCTAGATCTACTGTCTCTATTATATTATGACAGACCAGCTAGATCTACTGTCTCTATTATATTATGACAGACCAGCTAGATATACTGTCTCTATTATATTATGACATACCAGCTAGATCTAATGTCTCTATTTTATTATGACAGACCAGCTAGATCTACAGTATCTATTATATTATGACAGGCCAGCTAGTTCTACTGTCTCTATTATATTATGACAGACCAGCTAGATATACTGTCTCTATTACATTATGACATACCAGCTAGATCTAATGTCTCTATTATATTATGACAGACCAGCTAGATCTAATGTCTCTATTACATTATGACAGACCAGCTAGATCTACTGCCTCTATTATATTATGACAGACCAGCTAGATCTAATTTCTCTATTATATTATGACAGACCAGCTAGATCTAATGTCTCTATTACATTATGGCAGACCAGCTAGATCTAATGTCTCTATTATATTATGACAGGCCAAATAGATCTACTATCTCTATTAAATTATGACAGACCAGCTAGATATACTGTCTCTATTATATAATGACAGACCAGCTAGATCTACTGCCTCTATTATAATATGACAGACCAGCTAGATCTAATTTCTCTAATATATTATGACAGACCAGCTAGATATACTGTCTCTATTTTTTTATGACAGACCAGCTAGATCTAATGTCTCTATTATATTATGACAGACCAGCAAGATCTACTGTCTCTATTATATTATGACAGACCAGCTAGATATACTGTGTCTATTATATTATGACAGACCAGCTAGATCTAATGTCTCTATTACATTATGGCAGACCAGCTAGATCTAATGTCTCTATTATATTATGACAGACCAGCTAGATCTACAGTATCTATTATATAATGACAGACCAGCTAGATCTACTGCCTCTATTATATTATGACAGACCAGCTAGATCTAATGTCTCTATTATATTATTACAGACCAGCTAGATCTACAGTCTCTATTACATTATGACAGACCAGCTAGATATACTGTCTCTATTATATTATGACAGACCAGCTAGATCTAATGTCTCTATTTTATTATGACAGACCAGCTAGATCTACAGTATCTATTATATTATGACAGGCCAGCTAGATCTACTGTCTCTATTATATTATGACAGACCAGCTAGATCTAATGTCTCTATTACATTATGACAGACCAGCTAGATCTACAGTATCTATTATATTATGACAGGCCAGCTAGATCTACTGTCTCTATTATATTATGACAGACCAGCTAGAACTAATGTCTCTATTATATTATGACAGAGCAGCTAGATCTACAGTATCTATTATATTATGACTGGCCAGCTAGATCTACTGTCTCTATTATATTATGACAGACCAGCTAGATATACTGTCTCTATTATATTATGACAGACCAGCTAGATCTAATGTCTCTATTACATTATGACAGAACAGCTAGATCTACTGTCTCTATTATATTATGACAGACCAGCTAGATATACTGTCTCTATTATATAGTGACAGACCAGCTAGATCTACTGCCTATATTATAATATGACAGACCAGCTAGATCTAATGTCTCTATTATATTATGACAGGCCAGCTAGATCTACTTTCTCTATTATATTATGACAGACCAGCTAGATATACTGTCTCTATTATATTATGACAGACCAGCTAGATCTAATGTCTCTATTACATTATGGCAGACCAGCTAGATCTAATGTCTCTATTATATTATGACAGACCAGCTACATCTACTGTCTCTATTATATAATGACAGACCAGCTAGATCTACTGTCTCTATTATATTATGACAGACCAGCTAGATCTAATGTCTCTATTATATTATGACAGACCAGCTAGATCTACTGTCTCTATTATATTATGACAGACCAGCTAGATATACTGTCTCTATTATATTATGACAGACCAGCTAGATCTACTGTCTCTATTATATTATGACACACCAGCTAGATCTAATGTCTCTATTACATTATGACAGACCAGCTAGATCTACTGTCTCTATTATATTATGACAGACCAGCTAGATCTAATGTCTCTATTATATTATGACAGACCAGCTAGATCTACTGTCTCTATTATATTATGACAGACCATCTAGATATACTGTCTCTATTATATTATGACAGACCAGCTATATCTACTGTCTCTATTATATTATGACAGACCAGCTAGATCTAATGTCTCTATATAATTATGGCAGACCAGCTAGATCTAATGTCTCTATTATATTATGACAGACCAGCTAGATCTACTGTCTCTATTATATTATGACAGACCAGCTAGATCTGCTGTCTCTATTATATTATGACAGACCAGCTAGATCTAATTTCTCTATTATATTATGACAGACCAGCTAGATCTACTGTCTCTATTATATTATGACAGACCAGCTAGATATACTGTCTCTATTATATTATGACAGACCAGCTAGATCTAATGTCTCTATTATATTATGACAGACCAGTAAGATCTACTGTCTCTATTATATTATGACAGACCAGCTAGATATACTGTCTCTATTATATTATGACAGACCAGCTAGATCTAATGTCTCTATTACATTATGGCAGACCAGCTAGATCTAATGTCTCTATTATATTATGACAGGCCAAATAGATCTACTATCTCTATTAAATTATGACAGACCAGCTAGATATACTGTCTCTATTATATAATGACAGACCAGCTAGATCTACTGCCTCTATTATAATATGACAGACCAGCTAGATCTAATTTCTCTAATATATTATGACAGACCAGCTAGATATACTGTCTCTATTACATTATGACAGACCAGCTAGATCTACTGTCTCTATTATATTATGACAGACCAGCTAGATATACTGTCTCTATTATATAGTGACAGACCAGCTAGATCTACTGTCTCTATTATATTATGACAGACCAGCTAGATCTAATGTCTCTATTATATTATGACAGACCAGCTAGATCTACTGTCTCTATTATATTATGACAGACCAGCTAGATATACTGTCTCTATTATATTATGACAGACCAGCTAGATCTAATGTCTCTATTACATTATGACAGACCAGCCAGATCTAATGTCTCTATTATATTATGACAGACCAGCTAGATCTACTGTCTCTATTATATAATGACAGACCAGCTAGATCTACTGTCTCTATTATATTATGACAGACCAGCTAGATCTAATGTCTCTATTATATTATGACAGACCAGCTAGATCTACTGTCTCTATTATATTATGACAGACCAGCTAGATATACTGTCTCTATTATATTATGACAGACCAGCTAGATATACTGTCTCTATTATATTATGACACACCAGCTAGATCTAATGTCTCTATTACATTATGACAGACCAGCTAGATATACTGTCTCTATTATATTATGACAGACCAGCTAGATCTAATGTCTCTATTATATTATGACAGACCAGCTAGATCTACTGTCTCTATTATATTATGACAGACCATCTAGATATACTGTCTCTATTATATTATGACAGACCAGCTATATCTACTGTCTCTATTATATTATGACAGACCAGCTAGATCTAATGTCTCTATATAATTATGGCAGACCAGCTAGATCTAATGTCTCTATTATATTATGACAGACCAGCTAGATCTACTGTCTCTATTATATTATGACAGACCAGCTAGATATACTGTCTCTATTATATAATGACAGACCAGCTAGATCTGCTGCCTCTATTATATTATGACAGACCAGCTAGATCTAATTTCTCTATTATATTATGACAGACCAGCTAGATCTACTGTCTCTATTATATTATGACAGACCAGCTAGATATACTGTCTCTATTATATTATGACAGACCAGCTAGATCTAATGTCTCTATTATATTATGACAGACCAGTAAGATCTACTGTCTCTATTATATTATGACAGACCAGCTAGATATACTGTCTCTATTATATTATGACAGACCAGCTAGATCTAATGTCTCTATTACATTATGGCAGACCAGCTAGATCTAATGTCTCTATTATATTATGACAGACCAGCTAGATCTGCTGCCTCTATTATATTATGACAGACCAGCTAGATCTAATTTCTCTATTATATTATGACAGACCAGCTAGATCTACTGTCTCTATTATATTATGACAGACCAGCTAGATATACTGTCTCTATTATATTATGACAGACCAGCTAGATCTAATGTCTCTATATAATTATGGCAGACCAGCTAGATCTAATGTCTCTATTATATTATGACAGACCAGCTAGATCTACTGTCTCTATTATATTATGACAGACCAGCTAGATATACTGTCTCTATTATATAATGACAGACCAGCTAGATCTGCTGCCTCTATTATATTATGACAGACCAGCTAGATCTAATTTCTCTATTATATTATGACAGACCAGCTAGATCTACTGTCTCTATTATATTATGACAGACCAGCTAGATATACTGTCTCTATTATATTATGACAGACCAGCTAGATCTAATGTCTCTATTATATTATGACAGACCAGTAAGATCTACTGTCTCTATTATATTATGACAGACCAGCTAGATATACTGTCTCTATTATATTATGACAGACCAGCTAGATCTAATGTCTCTATTACATTATGGCAGACCAGCTAGATCTAATGTCTCTATTATATTATGACAGGCCAAATAGATCTACTATCTCTATTAAATTATGACAGACCAGCTAGATATACTGTCTCTATTATATAATGACAGACCAGCTAGATCTACTGCCTCTATTATATTATGACAGACCAGCTAGATCTAATGTCTCTATTATATTATGACAGACCAGCTAGATCTACTGTCTCTATTATATTATGACAGACCAGCTAGATCTACTGTCTCTATTATATTATGACAGACCAGCTAGATATACTGTCTCTATTATATAGTGACAGACCAGCTAGATCTACTGCCTATATTATAATATGACAGACCAGCTAGATCTAATGTCTCTATTATATTATGACAGACCAGCTAGATCTACTGTCTCTATTATATTATGACAGACCAGCTAGATCTACTGTCTCTATTATATTATGACAGACCAGCTAGATCTAATGTCTCTATTACATTATGACAGACCAGCCAGATCTAATGTCTCTATTATATTATGACAGACCAGCTAGATCTACTGTCTCTATTATATAATGACAGACCAGCTAGATCTACTGCCTCTATTATATTATGACAGACCAGCTAGATCTAATGTCTCTATTATATTATGACAGACCAGCTAGATCTACTGTCTCTATTATATTATGACAGACCAGCTAGATATACTGTCTCTATTATATTATGACAGACCAGCTAGATATACTGTCTCTATTATATTATGACACACCAGCTAGATCTAATGTCTCTATTACATTATGACAGACCAGCTAGATATACTGTCTCTATTATATTATGACAGACCAGCTAGATCTAATGTCTCTATTATATTATGACAGACCAGCTAGATCTACTGTCTCTATTATATTATGACAGACCAGCTAGATATACTGTCTCTATTATATTATGACAGACCAGCTAGATCTACTGTCTCTATTATATTATGACAGACCAGCTAGATCTAATGTCTCTATTATATTATGACAGACCAGCTAGATCTAATGTCTCTATTATATTATGACCGACCAGCTAGATCTACTGTCTCTATTATATTATGACAGACCAGCTAGATCTACTGTCTCTATTATATAATGACAGACCAGCTAGATCTGCTGCCTCTATTATATTATGACAGACCAGCTAGATCTAATGTCTCTATTATATTATGACAGACCAGCTAGATCTACTGTCTCTATTATATTATGACAGACCAGCTAGATCTACTGTCTCTATTATATTATGACAGACCAGCTAGATCTAATGTCTCTATTATATTATGACAGACCAGTAAGATCTACTGTCTCTATTATATTATGACAGACCAGCTAGATATACTGTCTCTATTATATTATGACAGACCAGCTAGATCTAATGTCTCTATTACATTATGGCAGACCAGCTAGATCTAATGTCTCTATTATATTATGACAGACCAGCTAGATCTGCTGCCTCTATTATATTATGACAGACCAGCTAGATCTAATTTCTCTATTATATTATGACAGACCAGCTAGATCTACTGTCTCTATTATATTATGACAGACCAGCTAGATATACTGTCTCTATTATATTATGACAGACCAGCTAGATCTAATGTCTCTATTATATTATGACAGACCAGCTAGATATACTGTCTCTATTATATTATGACAGACCAGCTAGATCTAATGTCTCTATTATATTATGACAGGCCAAATAGATCTACTATCTCTATTAAATTATGACAGACCAGCTAGATATACTGTCTCTATTATATAATGACAGACCAGCTAGATCTACTGCCTCTATTATAATATGACAGACCAGCTAGATCTAATTTCTCTAATATATTATGACAGACCAGCTAGATATACTGTCTCTATTTTTTTATGACAGACCAGCTAGATCTAATGTCTCTATTATATTATGACAGACCAGCTAGATCTACAGTATCTATTATATAATGACAGACCAGCTAGATCTACTGCCTCTATTATATTATGACAGACCAGCTAGATCTAATGTCTCTATTATATTATTACAGACCAGCTAGATCTACAGTCTCTATTACATTATGACAGACCAGCTAGATATACTGTCTCTATTATATTATGACAGACCAGCTAGATCTAATGTCTCTATTTTATTATGACAGACCAGCTAGATCTACAGTATCTATTATATTATGACAGGCCAGCTAGATCTACTGTCTCTATTATAATATGACAGACCAGCTAGATCTAATGTCTCTATTACATTATGACAGACCAGCTAGATCTACAGTATCTATTATATTATGACAGGCCAGCTAGATCTACTGTCTCTATTATATTATGACAGACCAGCTAGAACTAATGTCTCTATTATATTATGACAGACCAGCTAGATCTACAGTATCTATTATATTATGACTGGCCAGCTAGATCTACTGTCTCTATTATATTATGACAGACCAGCTAGATATACTGTCTCTATTATATTATGACAGACCAGCTAGATCTGCTGCCTCTATTATATTATGACAGACCAGCTAGATCTACTGCCTCTATTATATTATGACAGACCAGCTAGATCTAATGTCTCTATTATATTATGACAGACCAGCTAGATCTACTGTCTCTATTATATTATGACAGACCAGCTAGATCTACTGTCTCTATTATATTATGACAGACCAGCTAGATCTACTGTCTCTATTATATTATGACACACCAGCTAGATCTAATGTCTCTATTATATTATGACAGACCAGCTAGATCTAATGTCTCTATTACATTATGACAGACCAGCTAGATCTAATGTCTCTATTATATTATGACAGACCAGCTAGATCTACTGTCTCTATTATATTATGACAGACCATCTAGATATACTGTCTCTATTATATTATGACAGACCAGCTATATCTACTGTCTCTATTATATTATGACAGACCAGCTAGATCTAATGTCTCTATTACATTATGGCAGACCAGCTAGATCTAATGTCTCTATTATATTATGACAGACCAGCTAGATCTACTGTCTCTATTATATTATGACAGACCAGCTAGATATACTGTCTCTATTATATAATGACAGACCAGCTAGATCTGCTGCCTCTATTATATTATGACAGACCAGCTAGATCTAATTTCTCTATTATATTATGACAGACCAGCTAGATCTACTGTCTCTATTATATTATGACAGACCAGCTAGATATACTGTCTCTATTATATTATGACAGACCAGCTAGATCTAATGTCTCTATTATATTATGACAGACCAGTAAGATCTACTGTCTCTATTATATTATGACAGACCAGCTAGATATACTGTCTCTATTATATTATGACAGACCAGCTAGATCTAATGTCTCTATTACATTATGGCAGACCAGCTAGATCTAATAGTCTCTATTAAATTATGACAGACCAGCTAGATATACTGTCTCTATTATATAATGACAGACCAGCTAGATCTACTGCCTCTATTATAATATGACAGACCAGCTAGATCTAATTTCTCTAATATATTATGACAGACCAGCTAGATATACTGTCTCTATTACATTATGACAGAACAGCTAGATCTACTGTCTCTATTATATTATGACAGACCAGCTAGATATACTGTCTCTATTATATAGTGACAGACCAGCTAGATCTACTGCCTATATTATAATATGACAGACCAGCTAGATCTAATGTCTCTATTATATTATGACAGGCCAGCTAGATCTACTTTCTCTATTATATTATGACAGACCAGCTAGATATACTGTCTCTATTATATTATGACAGACCAGCTAGATCTAATGTCTCTATTACATTATGGCAGACCAGCTAGATCTAATGTCTCTATTATATTATGACAGACCAGCTAGATCTACTGTCTCTATTATATAATGACAGACCAGCTAGATCTACTGCCTCTATTATATTATGACAGACCAGCTAGATCTAATGTCTCTATTATATTATGACAGACCAGCTAGATCTACTGTCTCTATTATATTATGACAGACCAGCTAGATATACTGTCTCTATTATATTATGACAGACCAGCTAGATATACTGTCTCTATTATATTATGACACACCAGCTAGATCTAATGTCTCTATTACATTATGACAGACCAGCTAGATATACTGTCTCTATTATATTATGACAGACCAGCTAGATCTAATGTCTCTATTATATTATGACAGACCAGCTAGATCTACTGTCTCTATTATATTATGACAGACCATCTAGATATACTGTCTCTATTATATTATGACAGACCAGCTATATCTACTGTCTCTATTATATTATGACAGACCAGCTAGATCTAATGTCTCTATATAATTATGGCAGACCAGCTAGATCTAATGTCTCTATTATATTATGACAGACCAGCTAGATCTACTGTCTCTATTATATTATGACAGACCAGCTAGATATACTGTCTCTATTATATAATGACAGACCAGCTAGATCTGCTGCCTCTATTATATTATGACAGACCAGCTAGATCTAATTTCTCTATTATATTATGACAGACCAGCTAGATCTACTGTCTCTATTATATTATGACAGACCAGCTAGATATACTGTCTCTATTATATTATGACAGACCAGCTAGATCTAATGTCTCTATTATATTATGACAGACCAGTAAGATCTACTGTCTCTATTATATTATGACAGACCAGCTAGATATACTGTCTCTATTATATTATGACAGACCAGCTAGATCTAATGTCTCTATTACATTATGGCAGACCAGCTAGATCTAATGTCTCTATTATATTATGACAGGCCAAATAGATCTACTATCTCTATTAAATTATGACAGACCAGCTAGATATACTGTCTCTATTATATAATGACAGACCAGCTAGATCTACTGCCTCTATTATAATATGACAGACCAGCTAGATCTAATTTCTATAATATATTATGACAGACCAGCTAGATATACTGTCTCTATTATATTATGACAGACCAGCTAGATCTAATGTCTCTATTATATTATGACAGACCAGCAAGATCTACTGTCTCTATTATATTATGACAGACCAGCTAGATATACTGTGTCTATTATATTATGACAGACCAGCTAGATCTAATGTCTCTATTACATTATGGCAGACCAGCTAGATCTAATGTCTCTATTATATTATGACAGACCAGCTAGATCTACAGTATCTACTATATAATGACAGACCAGCTAGATCTACTGCCTCTATTATATTATGACAGACCAGCTAGATTTAATGTCTCTATTATATTATTACAGACCAGCTAGATCTACAGTCTCTATTACATTATGACAGACCAGCTAGATATACTGTCTCTATTATATTATGACAGACCAGCTAGATCTAATGTCTCTATTTTATTATGACAGACCAGCTAGATCTACAGTATCTATTATATTATGACAGGCCAGCTAGATCTACTGTCTCTATTATATTATGACAGACCAGCTAGATCTAATGTCTCTATTACATTATGACAGACCAGCTAGATCTACAGTATCTATTTTATTATGACAGGCCAGCTAGATCTACTGTCTCTATTATATTATGACAGACCAGCTAGAACTAATGTCTCTATTATATTATGACAGACCAGCTAGATCTACAGTATCTATTATATTATGACTGGCCAGCTAGATCTACTGTCTCTATTATATTATGACAGACCAGCTAGATATACTGTCTCTATTATATTATGACAGACCAGCTAGATCTAAAGTCTCTATTACATTATGACAGAACAGCTAGATCTACTGTCTCTATTATATTATGACAGACCAGCTAGATATACTGTCTCTATTATATAGTGACAGACCAGCTAGATCTACTGCCTCTTTTATAATATGACAGACCAGCTAGATCTAATGTCTCTATTATATTATGACAGGCCAGCTAGATCTACTTTCTCTATTATATTATGACAGACCAGCTAGATATACTGTCTCTATTATATTATGACAGACCAGCTAGATCTAATGTCTCTATTACATTATGGCAGACCAGCTAGATCTAATGTCTCTCTTATATTATGACAGACCAGCTAGATCTACTGTCTCTATTATATAATGACAGACCAGCTAGATCTACTGCCTCTATTATATTATGACAGACCAGCTAGATCTAATGTCTCTATTATATTATGACAGACCAGCTAGATCTACTGTCTCTATTATATTATGACAGACCAGCTAGATATACTGTCTCTATTATATTATGACAGACCAGCTAGATATACTGTCTCTATTATATTATGACAGACCAGCTAGATCTAATGTCTCTATTTTATTATGACAGACCAGCTAGATCTACAGTATCTATTATTTTATGACAGGCCAGCTAGATCTACTGTCTCTATTATATTATGACAGACCAGCTAGATCTAATGTCTCTATTACATTATGACATACCAGCTAGATTTACTGTCTCTATTATATTATGACAGACCAGCTAGATCTAATGTCTCTATTACATTATGGCAGACCAGCTAGATCTAATGTCTCTATTATATTATGACAGACCAGCTAGATCTACTGTCTCTATTATATAATGACAGACCAGCTAGATCTACTGCCTCTATTATATTATGACAGACCAGCTAGATCTAATGTCTCTATTATATTATGACAGACCAGCTAGATCTACTGTCTCTATTATATTATGACAGACCAGCTAGATATACTGTCTCTATTATATTATGACAGACCAGCTAGATCTAATGTCTCTATTTTATTTTGACAGACCAGCTAGATCTACAGTATCTATTATATTATGACAGGCCAGCTAGATCTACTGTCTCTATTATATTATGACAGACCAGCTAGATCTAATGTCTCTATTACATTATGACAGACCATCAGGACTAATGTCTCTATTATATTATGACAGACCAGCTAGATCTACTGTCTCTATTATATTATGACAGACCAGCTAGATCTAATGTCTCTATTACATTATGACAGACCAGCTATATCTAATGTCTCTATTATATTATGACAGACCAGCTAGATCTACAGTATCTATTATATTATGACAGGCCAGCTAGATCTACTCTATTATATTATGACATACCAGCTAGATATACTGTCTCTATTATATTATGACAGACCAGCTAGATCTACTGTCTCTATTATATTATGACAGACCAGCTAGATCTAATGTCTCTATTACATTATGGCAGACCAGCTAGATCTAATGTCTCTATTATATTATGACAGGCCAGCTAGATCTACTGTCTCTATTATATTATGACAGACCAGCTAGATATACAGTCTCTATTATATTATGACAGACCAGCTAGATATACTGTCTCTATTATATTATGACAGACTAGCTAGATCTAATGTCTCTATTACATTATGGCAGACCAGCTAGATCTAATGTCTCTATTATATTATGACAGACCAGCTAGATCTACTGTCTCTATTATATAATGACAGACCAGCTAGATCTACTGCCTCTATAATATTATGACAGACCAGCTAGATCTAATGTCTCTATTATATTATGACAGACCAGCTAGATCTACTGTCTCTATTATATTATGACAGACCAGCTAGATATACTGTCTCTATTATATTATGACAGACCAGCTAGATCTAAAGTCTCTATTTTATTATGAAAGACCAGCTAGATCTACAGTATCTATTATATTATGACAGGCCAGCTAGATCTACTGTCTCTATTATATTATGACAGACCAGCTAGATCTAATGTCTCTATTACATTATGACAGACCAGCTAGATCTAATGTCTCTATTATATTATGAGAGACCAGCTTGATCTACTGTCTCTATTATATTATGACAGACCAGCTAGATCTAATGTCTCTATTACATTATGACAGACCAGCTAGATCTAATGTCTCTATTATATTATGACAGACCAGCTAGATCTACAGTATCTATTATATTATGACAGGCCAGCTAGATCTACTGTCTCTATTATATTATGACAGACCATCTAGATATACTGTCTCTATTATATTATGACAGACCAGCTAGATCTAATGTCTCTATTACATTATGGCAGACCAGCTAGATCTAATGTCTCTATTATATTATGACAGGCCAGCTAGATCTACTGTCTCTTTTATATTATGACAGACCAGCTAGATATACTGTCTCTATTACATTATGGCAGACCAGCTAGATCTAATGTCTCTTTTATATTATTACAGGCCAGCTAGATATACTGTCTCTATTATATTATGACAGACCAGCTAGATCTACTGTCTCTATTATATTATGACAGACCAGCTAGATCTAATGTCTCTATTATATTATGACAGACCAGCTAGATCTACTGTCTCTATTATATTATGACAGACCAGCTAGATATACTGTCTCTATTATATTATGACAGGCCAGCTAGATCTACTGTCTCTATTATATTATGACAGACCAGCAAGATCTACTGTCTCTATTATATTATGACAGACCAGCTAGATATACTGTCTCTATTATATTATGACAGACCAGCTAGATCTAATGTCTCTATTACATTATGTCAGACCAGCTAGATCTAATGTCTCTATTATATTATGACAGGCCAGCTAGATCTACTGTCTCTATTATATTATGACAGACCAGCTAGATATACTGTCTCTATTACATTATGGCAGACCAGCTAGATCTAATGTCTCTTTTATATTATTACAGGCCAGCTAGATCTACTGTCTCTATTATATTATGACAGACCAGCTAGATATACTGTCTCTATTATAAAATGACAGACCAGCTAGATCTACTGCCTCTATTATATTATGACAGACCAGCTAGATCTAATTTCTCTATTATATTATGACAGACCAGCTAGATCTACTGTCTCTATTATATTATGACAGACCAGCTAGATATACTGTCTCTATTATATTATGACAGACCAGCTAGATATACTGTCTCTATTATATTATGACAGACCAGCTAGATCTAATGTCTCTATTACATTATGCTAGACCAGCTAGATCTAATGTCTCTTTTATATTATGACAGGCCAGCTAGATCTACTGTCTCAATTATATAATGACAGACCAGCTAGATCTACTGCCTCTATTATAATATGACAGACCAGCTAGATCTAATTTCTCTATTATATTATGACAGACCAGCTAGATCTACTGTCTCTATTATATTATGACAGACCAGCTAGATCTAATGTCTCTATTATATTATGACAGACCAGCAAGATCTACTGTCTCTATTATATTATGACAGACCAGCAAGATCTACTGTCTCTATTATATTATGACAGACCAGCTAGATATACTGTCTCTATTATATTATGACAGACCAGCTAGATCTAATGTCTCTATTACATTATGACAGACCAGCTAGATCTAATATCTCTATTATATTATGACAGACCAGCTAGATCTACAGTATCTATTATATTATGACAGGCCAGCTAGATCTACTGTCTCTATTATATTATGACAGACCATCTAGATATACTGCCTCTATTATATTATGACAGACCAGCTAGATCTACTGTCTCTATTATATTATGACAGACCAGCTAGATATACTGTCTCTGATACATTATGGCAGACCAGCTAGATCTAATGTCTCTTTTATATTATTACAGGCCAGCTAGATCTACTGTCTCTATTATATTATGACAGACCAGCTAGATATACTGTCTCTATTATAAAATGACAGACCAGCTAGATCTACTGCCTCTATTATATTATGACAGACCAGCTAGATCTAATGTCTCTATTATATTATGACAGACCAGCTAGATCTACTGTCTCTATTATATTATGACAGACCAGCTAGATATACTGTCTCTATTATATTATGACAGACCAGCTAGATCTAATGTCTCTATTATATTATGACAGACCAGCAAGATCTACTGTCTCTATTATACTATGACAGACCAGCTAGATATACTGTCTCTATTATATTATGACAGACCAGCTAGATCTAATGTCTCTATTACATTATGGCAGACCAGCTAGATCTAATGTCTCTTTTATATTATGACAGGCCAGCTAGATCTACTGTCTCTATTATATTATGACAGTCCAGCTAGATATACTGTCTCAATTATATAATGGCAGACCAGCTAGATCTACTGCCTCTATTATAATATGACAGACCAGCTAGATCTAATTTCTCTATTATATTATGACAGACCAGCTAGATCTACTGTCTCTATTATATAATGACAGACCAGCTAGATATACTGTCTATATTATATTATGACAGACCAGCTAGATCTAATGTCTCTATTATAGTATGACAGACCAGCTAGATCTACTGTCTCTATTATATTATGACAGACCAGCTAGATATACTGTCTCTATTATATTATGACAGACCAGCTAGATCTAATGTCTCTATTACAATATGGCAGACCAGCTAGATCTAATGTCTCTATTATATTATGACAGACCAGCTAGATCTACAGTATCTATTATATAATGACAGACCAGCTAGATCTACTGCCTCTATTATATTATGACAGACCAGCTAGATCTAATTTCTCTATTATATTATGACAGACCAGCTAGATCTACTGTCTCTATTATATTATGACAGACCAGCTAGATATACTGTCTATATTATATTATGACAGACCAGCTAGATCTAATGTCTCTATTATAGTATGACAGACCAGCAAGATCTACTGTCTCTATTATATTATGACAGACCAGCTAGATATACTGTCTCTATTATATTATGACAGACCAGCTAGATCTAATGTCTCTATTACAATATGGCAGACCAGCTAGATCTAATGTCTCTATTATATTATGACAGACCAGCTAGATCTACAGTATCTATTATATAATGACAGACCAGCTAGATCTACTGCCTCTATTATATTATGACAGACCAGCTAGATCTACTGTCTCTATTACATTATGACAGACCAGCTAGATCTACTGTCTCTATTACATTATGACAGACCAGCTAGATCTAATGTCTCTATTATATTATGACAGACCAGCTAGATCTACAGTATCTATTTTATTATGACAGACCAGCTAGATCTACAGTATCTATTATATTACGACAGGCCAGCTAGATCTACTGTCTCTATTATATTATGACAGACCAGCTAGATCTAATGTCTCTATTATATTATGACAGACCAGCTAGATCTACTGTCTCTATTATATTATGACAGACCAGCTAGATATACTGTCTCTATTATATTATGACAGACCAGCTAGATATACTGTCTCTATTATATTATGACAGACCAGCTAGATCTAATGTCTCTATTACATTATGACAGAACAGCTAGATCTACTGTCTCTATTATATTATGACAGACCAGCTAGATCTACTGCCTCTATTATATTATGACAGACCAGCTAGATCTAATGTCTCTATTACAATATGGCAGACCAGCTAGATCTAATGTCTCTATTATATTATGACAGACCAGCTAGATCTACAGTATCTATTATATAATGACAGACCAGCTAGATCTACTGCCTCTATTATATTATGACAGACCAGCTAGATCTAATGTCTCTATTATATTATGACAGACCAGCTAGATCTACTGTCTCTATTACATTATGACAGACCAGCTAGATATACTGTCTCTATTATATTATGACAGACCAGCTAGATCTAATGTCTCTATTTTATTATGACAGACCAGCTAGATCTACAGTATCTATTATATTATGACAGGCCAGCTAGATCTACTGTCTCTATTACATTATGACAGACCAGCTAGATATACTGTCTCTATTATATTATGACAGACCAGCTAGATCTAATGTCTCTATTTTATTATGACAGACCAGCTAGATCTACAGTATCTATTATATTACGACAGGCCAGCTAGATCTACTGTCTCTATTATATTATGACAGACCAGCTAGATCTAATGTCTCTATTATATTATGACAGACCAGCTAGATCTACAGTATCTAATATATTATGACAGGCCAGCTAGATCTACTGTCTCTATTATATTATGACAGACCAGCTAGATATACTGTCTCTATTTTATTATGACAGACCAGCTAGATCTACAGTATCTATTATATTACGACAGGCCAGCTAGATCTACTGTCTCTATTATATTATGACAGACCAGCTAGATCTAATGTCTCTATTATATTATGACAGACCAGCTAGATCTACAGTATCTAATATATTATGACAGGCCAGCTAGATCTACTGTCTCTATTATATTATGACAGACCAGCTAGATATACTGTCTCTATTATATTATGACAGACCAGCTAGATCTAATGTCTCTATTACATTATGACAGAACAGCTAGATCTACTGTCTCTATTATATTATGACAGACCAGCTAGATCTACTGCCTCTATTATAATATGACAGACCAGCTAGATCTAATGTCTCTATTATACTTTGACAGGCCAGCTAGATCTACTGTATCTATTATATTATGACAGACCAGCTAGATCTACTGTCTATATTATATTATGACAGGCCAGCTAGATCAAATGTCTCTATTACATTATGACAGACCAGCTAGATCTAATGTCTCTATTACATTATGACAGACCAGCTAGATCTAATGTCTCTATTATATTATGACAGACCAGCTAGATCTACTGTCTCTATTATATTATGACATACCAGCTAGATCTAATGTCTCTATTTTATTATGACAGACCAGCTAGATCTACAGTATATATTATATTATGACAGACCAGCTAGATCTACTGCCTCTATTATATTATGACAGACCAGCTAGATCTAATGTCTCTATTATATTATGACAGACCAGCTAGATCTACTGTCTCTATTATATTATGACATACCAGCTAGATCTAATGTCTCTATTTTATTATGACAGACCAGCTAGATCTACAGTATATATTATATTATGACAGGCCAGCTAGATCTACTGTCTCTATTATATTATGACAGACCAGCTAGATATACTGTCTCTATTATATTATGACATACCAGCTAGATCTAATGTCTCTATTATATTATGACAGACCAGCTAGATCTAATGTCTCTATTATATTATGACAGACCAGCTAGATCTACTGTCTCTATTATATTATGACAGACCAGCTAGATCTAATTCCTCTATTATATTATGACAGACCAGCTAGATCTACTGTCTCTATTATATTATGACAGACCAGCTAGATCTACTGTCTCTATTATATTATGACAGACCAGCTAGATCTACTGTCTCTATTATATTATGACAGACCAGCTAGATATACTGTCTCTATTATATTATGACAGACCAGCTAGATCTACTGTCTCTATTATAAAATGACAGACCAGCTAGATCTACTGCCTCTATTATATTATGACAGACCAGCTAGATCTAATTTCTCTATTATATTATGACAGACCAGCTAGATCTACTGTCTCTATTATATTATGACAGACCAGCTAGATATACTGTCTCTATTATATTATGACAGACCAGCTAGATATACTGTCTCTATTATATTATGACAGACCAGCTAGATCTAATGTCTCTATTACATTTTGGCAGACCAGCTAGATCTAATGTCTCTTTTATATTATGACAGGCCAGCTAGATCTACTGTCTCTATTATATTATGACAGACCAGCTAGATATACTGTCTCTATTATATTATGACAGACCAGCTAGATCTAATGTCTCTATTATATTATGACAGACCAGCAAGATCTACTGTCTCTATTATATTATGACAGACCAGCTAGATATACTGTCTCTATTATATTATGACAGACCAGCTAGATCTAATGTCTCTATTAAAATATGACAGACCAGCTAGATCTAATGTCTCTATTATAAAATGACAGACCAGCTAGATCTACTGCCTCTATTATATTATGACAGACCAGCTAGATCTAATGTCTCTATTATATTATGACAGACCAGCTAGATCTACTGTCTCTATTATATTATGACAGACCAGCTAGATATACTGTCTCTATTATATTATGACAGACCAGCTAGATCTAATGTCTCTATTA
This sequence comes from Salvelinus alpinus, assembly GCF_045679555.1. Taxonomy (NCBI): domain Eukaryota; kingdom Metazoa; phylum Chordata; class Actinopteri; order Salmoniformes; family Salmonidae; genus Salvelinus; species Salvelinus alpinus. The sequence continues at coordinate 1,863,107 of NC_092095.1, forward strand.
TATTATGACAGACCAGCAAGATCTACTGTCTCTATTATATTATGACAGACCAGCTAGATATACTGTCTCTATTATATTATGACAGACCAGCTAGATCTAATGTCTCTATTACATTATGGCAGACCAGCTAGATCTAATGTCTCTTTTATATTATGACAGGCCAGCTAGATATACTGTCTCTATTATATTATGACAGACCAGCTAGATATACTGTCTCAATTATATAATGACAGACCAGCTAGATCTACTGCCTCTATTATAATATGACAGACCAGCTAGATCTAATTTATCTATTATATTATGACAGACCAGCTAGATCTACTGTCTCTATTATATAATGACAGACCAGCTAGATATACTGTCTCTATTATATTATGACAGACCAGCAAGATCTAATGTCTCTATTATATTATGACAGACCAGCAAGATCTACTGTCTCTATTATATTATGACAGACCAGCTAGATATACTGTCTCTATTATATTATGACAGACCAGCTAGATCTAATGTCTCTATTAAAATATGACAGACCAGCTAGATATACTGTCTCTATTATAAAATGACAGACCAGCTAGATCTACTGCCTCTATTATATTATGACAGACCAGCTAGATCTAATGTCTCTATTATATTATGACAGACCAGCTAGATCTACTGTCTCTATTATATTATGACAGACCAGCTAGATATACTGTCTCTATTATATTATGACAGACCAGCTAGATCTAATGTCTCTATTATATTATGACAGACCAGCAAGATCTACTGTCTCTATTATATTATGACAGACCAGCTAGATATACTGTCTCTATTATATTATGACAGACCAGCTAGATCTAATGTCTCTATTACATTATGGCAGACCAGCTAGATCTAATGTCTCTTTTATATTATGACAGGCCAGCTAGATATACTGTCTCTATTATATTATGACAGACCAGCTAGATATACTGTCTCAATTATATAATGACAGACCAGCTAGATCTACTGCCTCTATTATAATATGACAGACCAGCTAGATCTAATTTATCTATTATATTATGACAGACCAGCTAGATCTACTGTCTCTATTATATAATGACAGACCAGCTAGATATACTGTCTCTATTATATTATGACAGACCAGCAAGATCTAATGTCTCTATTATATTATGACAGACCAGCAAGATCTACTGTCTCTATTATATTATGACAGACCAGCTAGATATACTGTCTCTATTATATTATGACAGACCAGCTAGATCTAATGTCTCTATTACATTATGGCAGACCATCTAGATCTAATGTCTCTATTATATTATGACAGACCAGCTAGATCTACTGTCTCTATTATATAATGACAGACTAGCAAGATCTACTGCCTCTATTATATTATGACAGACCAGCTAGATCTAATGTCTCTAATACATTATGGCAGACCAGCTAGATCTAATGTCTCTATTATATTATGACAGGCCAGCTAGATCTACTGTCTCTATTATATTATGACAGACCAGCTAGATATACTGTCTCTATTACATTATGGCAGACCAGCTAGATCTAATGTCTCTTTTATATTATTACAGGCCAGCTAGATCTACTGTCTCTATTATATTATGACAGACCAGCTAGATATACTGTCTCTATTATAAAATGACAGACCAGCTAGATCTACTGCCTCTATTATATTATGACAGACCAGCTAGATCTAATTTCTCTATTATATTATGACAGACCAGCTAGATCTACTGTCTCTATTATATTATGACAGACCAGCTAGATATACTGTCTCTATTATATTATGACAGACCAGCTAGATATACTGTCTCTATTATATTATGACAGACCAGCTAGATCTAATGTCTCTATTACATTTTGGCAGACCAGCTAGATCTAATGTCTCTTTTATATTATGACAGGCCAGCTAGATCTACTATCTCAATTATATAATGACAGACCAGCTAGATCTACTGCCTCTATTATAATATGACAGACCAGCTAGATCTAATTTCTCTATTATATTATGACAGACCAGCTAGATCTACTGTCTCTATTATATTATGACAGACCAGCTAGATCTAATGTCTCTATTATATTATGACAGACCAGCAAGATCTACTGTCTCTATTATATTATGACAGACCAGCTAGATATACTGTCTCTATTATATTATGACAGACCAGCTAGATCTAATGTCTCTATTAAAATATGACAGACCAGCTAGATATACTGTCTCTATTATAAAATGACAGACCAGCTAGATCTACTGCCTCTATTATATTATGACAGACCAGCTAGATCTAATGTCTCTATTATATTATGACAGACCAGCTGGATCTACTGTCTCTATTATATTATGACAGACCAGCTAGATCTAATTTCTCTATTATATTATGACAGACCAGCTAGATCTACTGTCTCTATTATATTATGACAGACCAGCTAGATCTAATGTCTCTATTATATTATGACAGACCAGCAAGATCTACTGTCTCTATTATATTATGACAGACCAGCTAGATATACTGTCTCTATTATATTATGACAGACCAGCTAGATCTAATGTCTCTATTAAAATATGACAGACCAGCTAGATATACTGTCTCTATTATAAAATGACAGACCAGCTAGATCTACTGCCTCTATTATATTATGACAGACCAGCTAGATCTAATGTCTCTATTATATTATGACAGACCAGCTGGATCTACTGTCTCTATTATATTATGACAGACCAGCTAGATATACTGTCTCTATTATATTATGACAGACCAGCTAGATCTAATGTCTCTATTACATTATGGCAGACCAGCTAGATCTACTGCCTCTATTATATTATGACAGACCAGCTAGATCTAATGTCTCTATTATATTATGACAGACCAGCTAGATCTACTGCCTCTATTATAATATGACAGACCAGCTAGATCTAATGTCTCTATTATACTTTGACAGGCCAGCTAGATCTACTGTATCTATTATATTATGACAGACCAGCTAGATCTACTGTCTATATTATATTATGACAGGCCAGCTAGATCAAATGTCTCTATTACATTATGACAGACCAGCTAGATCTAATGTCTCTATTACATTATGACAGACCAGCTAGATCTAATGTCTCTATTATATTATGACAGACCAGCTAGATCTACTGTCTCTATTATATTATGACATACCAGCTAGATCTAATGTCTCTATTTTATTATGACAGACCAGCTAGATCTACAGTATATATTATATTATGACAGACCAGCTAGATCTACTGCCTCTATTATATTATGACAGACCAGCTAGATCTAATGTCTCTATTATATTATGACAGACCAGCTAGATCTACTGTCTCTATTATATTATGACAGACCAGCTAGATCTAATGTCTCTATTTTATTATGACAGACCAGCTAGATCTACAGTATATATTATATTATGACAGGCCAGCTAGATCTACTGTCTCTATTATATTATGACAGACCAGCTAGATATACTGTCTCTATTATATTATGACAGACCAGCTAGATCTACTGTCTCTATTATATTATGACATACCAGCTAGATCTAATGTCTCTATTTTATTATGACAGACCAGCTAGATCTACAGTATATATTATATTATGACAGGCCAGCTAGATCTAATGTCTCTATTTTATTATGACAGACCAGCTAGATCTACAGTATCTATTATATTACGACAGGCCAGCTAGATCTACTGTCTCTATTATATTATGACAGACCAGCTAGATCTAATGTCTCTATTATATTATGACAGACCAGCTAGATCTACAGTATCTAATATATTATGACAGGCCAGCTAGATCTACTGTCTCTATTATATTATGACAGACCAGCTAGATATACTGTCTCTATTATATTATGACAGACCAGCTAGATCTACTGTCTCTATTATATTATGACAGACCAGCTAGATCTAATGTCTCTATTACATTATGACAGAACACCTAGATCTACTGTCTCTATTATATTATGACAGACCAGCTAGATCTACTGCCTCTATTATATTATGACAGACCAGCTAGATCTAATGTCTCTATTACAATATGACAGACCAGCTAGATCTAATGTCTCTATTATATTATGACAGACCAGCTAGATCTAATGTCTCTATTATATTATGACAGACCAGCTAGATATACTGTCTCTATTATATTATGACAGACCAGCTAGATCTAATGTCTCTATTACATTATGACAGAACAGCTAGATCTACTGTCTCTATTATATTATGACAGACCAGCTAGATCTACTGCCTCTATTATAATATGACAGACCAGCTAGATCTAATGTCTCTATTACAATATGGCAGACCAGCTAGATCTAATGTCTCTATTATATTATGACAGACCAGCTAGATCTAATGTCTCTATTATATTATGACAGACCAGCTAGATCTACTGTCTCTATTACATTATGACAGACCAGCTAGATATACTGTCTCTATTATATTATGACAGACCAGCTAGATCTAATGTCTCTATTTTATTATGACAGACCAGCTAGATCTACAGTATCTATTATATTATGACAGGCCAGCTAGATCTACTGTCTCTATTACATTATGACAGACCAGCTAGATATACTGTCTCTATTATATTATGACAGACCAGCTAGATCTAATGTCTCTATTTTATTATGACAGACCAGCTAGATCTACAGTATCTATTATATTACGACAGGCCAGCTAGATCTACTGTCTCTATTATATTATGACAGACCAGCTAGATCTAATGTCTCTATTATATTATGACAGACCAGCTAGATCTACAGTATCTAATATATTATGACAGGCCAGCTAGATCTACTGTCTCTATTATATTATGACAGACCAGCTAGATATACTGTCTCTATTATATTATGACAGACCAGCTAGATCTAATGTCTCTATTACATTATGACAGAACAGCTAGATCTACTGTCTCTATTATATTATGACAGACCAGCTAGATCTACTGCCTCTATTATAATATGACAGACCAGCTAGATCTAATGTCTCTATTATACTTTGACAGGCCAGCTAGATCTACTGTATCTATTATATTATGACAGACCAGCTAGATCTACTGTCTATATTATATTATGACAGGCCAGCTAGATCAAATGTCTCTATTACATTATGACAGACCAGCTAGATCTAATGTCTCTATTACATTATGACAGACCAGCTAGATCTAATGTCTCTATTATATTATGACAGACCAGCTAGATCTACTGTCTCTATTATATTATGACATACCAGCTAGATCTAATGTCTCTATTTTATTATGACAGACCAGCTAGATCTACAGTATATATTATATTATGACAGACCAGCTAGATCTACTGTCTCTATTATATTATGACAGACCAGCTAGATCTAATGTCTCTATTATATTATGACAGACCAGCTAGATCTACTGTCTCTATTATATTATGACATACCAGCTAGATCTAATGTCTCTATTTTATTATGACAGACCAGCTAGATCTACAGTATATATTATATTATGACAGGCCAGCTAGATCTACTGTCTCTATTATATTATGACAGACCAGCTAGATATACTGTCTCTATTATATTATGACATACCAGCTAGATCTAATGTCTCTATTATATTATGACAGACCAGCTAGATCTAATGTCTCTATTACATTATGACAGACCAGCTAGATCTACTGCCTCTATTATATTATGACAGACCAGCTAGATCTAATTCCTCTATTATATTATGACAGACCAGCTAGATCTAATGTCTCTATTATATTATGACAGACCAGCTAGATATACTGTCTCTATTATATTATGACAGACCAGCAAGATCTACTGTCTCTATTATATTATGACAGACCAGCTAGATATACTGTCTCTATTATATTATGACAGACCAGCTAGATCTACTGTCTCTATTATAAAATGACAGACCAGCTAGATCTACTGCCTCTATTATATTATGACAGACCAGCTAGATCTAATTTCTCTATTATATTATGACAGACCAGCTAGATCTACTGTCTCTATTATATTATGACAGACCAGCTAGATATACTGTCTCTATTATATTATGACAGACCAGCTAGATATACTGTCTCTATTATATTATGACAGACCAGCTAGATCTAATGTCTCTATTACATTTTGGCAGACCAGCTAGATCTAATGTCTCTTTTATATTATGACAGGCCAGCTAGATCTACTGTCTCTATTATATAATGACAGACCAGCTAGATCTACTGTCTCTATTATATTATGACAGACCAGCTAGATCTAATGTCTCTATTATATTATGACAGACCAGCAAGATCTACTGTCTCTATTATATTATGACAGACCAGCTAGATATACTGTCTCTATTATATTATGACAGACCAGCTAGATCTAATGTCTCTATTAAAATATGACAGACCAGCTAGATATACTGTCTCTATTATAAAATGACAGACCAGCTAGATCTACTGCCTCTATTATATTATGACAGACCAGCTAGATCTAATGTCTCTATTATATTATGACAGACCAGCTAGATCTACTGTCTCTATTATATTATGACAGACCAGCTAGATATACTGTCTCTATTATATTATGACAGACCAGCTAGATCTAATGTCTCTATTATATTATGACAGACCAGCAAGATCTACTGTCTCTATTATATTATGACAGACCAGCTAGATATACTGTCTCTATTATATTATGACAGACCAGCTAGATCTAATGTCTCTATTACATTATGGCAGACCAGCTAGATCTAATGTCTCTTTTATATTATGACAGGCCAGCTAGATATACTGTCTCTATTATATTATGACAGACCAGCTAGATATACTGTCTCAATTATATAATGACAGACCAGCTAGATCTACTGCCTCTATTATAATATGACAGACCAGCTAGATCTAATTTATATATTATATTATGACAGACCAGCTAGATCTACTGTCTCTATTATATAATGACAGACCAGCTAGATATACTGTCTCTATTATATTATGACAGACCAGCAAGATCTAATGTCTCTATTATATTATGACAGACCAGCAAGATCTACTGTCTCTATTATATTATGACAGACCAGCTAGATATACTGTCTCTATTATATTATGACAGACCAGCTAGATCTAATGTCTCTATTACATTATGGCAGACCATCTAGATCTAATGTCTCTATTATATTATGACAGACCAGCTAGATCTACTGTCTCTATTATATAATGACAGACTAGCAAGATCTACTGCCTCTATTATATTATGACAGACCAGCTAGATCTAATGTCTCTATTACATTATGGCAGACCAGCTAGATCTAATGTCTCTATTATATTATGACAGGCCAGCTAGATCTACTGTCTCTATTATATTATGACAGACCAGCTAGATATACTGTCTCTATTACATTATGGCAGACCAGCTAGATCTAATGTCTCTTTTATATTATTACAGGCCAGCTAGATCTACTGTCTCTATTATATTATGACAGACCAGCTAGATATACTGTCTCTATTATAAAATGACAGACCAGCTAGATCTACTGCCTCTATTATATTATGACAGACCAGCTAGATCTAATTTCTCTATTATATTATGACAGACCAGCTAGATCTACTGTCTCTATTATATTATGACAGACCAGCTAGATATACTGTCTCTATTATATTATGACAGACCAGCTAGATATACTGTCTCTATTATATTATGACAGACCAGCTAGATCTAATGTCTCTATTACATTTTGGCAGACCAGCTAGATCTAATGTCTCTTTTATATTATGACAGGCCAGCTAGATCTACTGTCTCAATTATATAATGACAGACCAGCTAGATCTACTGCCTCTATTATAATATGACAGACCAGCTAGATCTAATTTCTCTATTATATTATGACAGACCAGCTAGATCTACTGTCTCTATTATATTATGACAGACCAGCTAGATCTAATGTCTCTATTATATTATGACAGACCAGCAAGATGTACTGTCTCTATTATATTATGACAGACCAGCTAGATATACTGTCTCTATTATATTATGACAGACCAGCTAGATCTAATGTCTCTATTAAAATATGACAGACCAGCTAGATATACTGTCTCTATTATAAAATGACAGACCAGCTAGATCTACTGCCTCTATTATATTATGACAGACCAGCTAGATCTAATGTCTCTATTATATTATGACAGACCAGCTGGATCTACTGTCTCTATTATATTATGACAGACCAGCTAGATATACTGTCTCTATTATATTATGACAGACCAGCTAGATCTAATGTCTCTATTATATTATGACAGACCAGCAAGATCTACTGTCTCTATTATATTATGACAGACCAGCTAGATATACTGTCTCTATTATATTATGACAGACCAGCTAGATCTAATGTCTCTATTACATTATGGCAGACCAGCTAGATCTACTGCCTCTATTATATTATGACAGACCAGCTAGATCTAATGTCTCTATTATATTATGACAGACCAGCTAGATCTACTGCCTCTATTATAATATGACAGACCAGCTAGATCTAATGTCTCTATTATACTTTGACAGGCCAGCTAGATCTACTGTATCTATTATATTATGACAGACCAGCTAGATCTACTGTCTATATTATATTATGACAGGCCAGCTAGATCAAATGTCTCTATTACATTATGACAGACCAGCTAGATCTAATGTCTCTATTACATTATGACAGACCAGCTAGATCTAATGTCTCTATTATATTATGACAGACCAGCTAGATCTACTGTCTCTATTATATTATGACATACCAGCTAGATCTAATGTCTCTATTTTATTATGACAGACCAGCTAGATCTACAGTATATATTATATTATGACAGACCAGCTAGATCTACTGTCTCTATTATATTATGACAGACCAGCTAGATCTAATGTCTCTATTATATTATGACAGACCAGCTAGATCTACTGTCTCTATTATATTATGACATACCAGCTAGATCTAATGTCTCTATTTTATTATGACAGACCAGCTAGATCTACAGTATATATTATATTATGACAGGCCAGCTAGATCTACTGTCTCTATTATATTATGACAGACCAGCTAGATATACTGTCTCTATTATATTATGACATACCAGCTAGATCTAATGTCTCTATTATATTATGACAGACCAGCTAGATCTAATGTCTCTATTACATTATGACAGACCAGCTAGATCTACTGTCTCTATTATATTATGACAGACCAGCTAGATCTAATTCCTCTATTATATTATGACAGACCAGCTAGATCTAATGTCTCTATTATATTATGACAGACCAGCTAGATATACTGTCTCTATTATATTATGACAGACCAGCAAGATCTACTGTCTCTATTATATTATGACAGACCAGCTAGATATACTGTCTCTATTATATTATGACAGACCAGCTAGATCTACTGTCTCTATTATAAAATGACAGACCAGCTAGATCTACTGCCTCTATTATATTATGACAGACCAGCTAGATCTAATTTCTCTATTATATTATGACAGACCAGCTAGATCTACTGTCTCTATTATATTATGACAGACCAGCTAGATATACTGTCTCTATTATATTATGACAGACCAGCTAGATATACTGTCTCTATTATATTATGACAGACCAGCTAGATCTAATGTCTCTATTACATTATGGCAGACCAGCTAGATCTAATGTCTCTTTTATATTATGACAGGCCAGCTAGATCTACTGTCTCTATTATATTATGACAGACCAGCTAGATATACTGTCTCTATTATATTATGACAGACCAGCTAGATCTAATGTCTCTATTATATTATGACAGACCAGCAAGATCTACTGTCTCTATTATATTATGACAGACCAGCTAGATATACTGTCTCTATTATATTATGACAGACCAGCTAGATCTAATGTCTCTATTAAAATATGACAGACCAGCTAGATATACTGTCTCTATTATAAAATGACAGACCAGCTAGATCTACTGCCTCTATTATATTATGACAGACCAGCTAGATCTAATGTCTCTATTATATTATGACAGACCAGCTAGATCTACTGTCTCTATTATATTATGACAGACCAGCTAGATATACTGTCTCTATTATATTATGACAGACCAGCTAGATCTACTGTCTCTATTATATTATGGCAGACCAGCTAGATCTAATGTCTCTTTTATATTATGACAGGCCAGCTAGATCTACTGTCTCTATTATATTATGACAGACCAGCTAGATATACTGTCTCTATTATATAATGACAGACCAGCTAGATCTACTGCCTCTATTATATTATGACAGACCAGCTAGATCTAATGTCTCTATTATATTATGACAGACCAGCTAGATCTACTGTCTCTATTATATTATGACAGACCAGCTAGATATACTGTCTCTATTATATTATGACAGACCAGCAAGATCTAATGTCTCTATTATATTATGACAGACCAGCAAGATCTACTGTCTCTATTATATTATGACAGACCAGCTAGATATACTGTCTCTATTATATTATGACAGACCAGCTAGATCTAATGTCTCTATTACATTATGGCAGACCATCTAGATCTAATGTCTCTATTATATTATGACAGACCAGCTAGATCTACTGTCTCTATTATATAATGACAGACTACCAAGATCTACTGCCTCTATTATATTATGACAGACCAGCTAGATCTAATGTCTCTATTACATTATGGCAGACCAGCTAGATCTAATGTCTCTATTATATTATGACAGGCCAGCTAGATCTACTGTCTCTATTATATTATGACAGACCAGCTAGATCTACTGTCTCTATTACATTATGACAGACCAGCTAGATCTAATGTCTCTTTTATATTATTACAGGCCAGCTAGATCTACTGTCTCTATTATATTATGACAGACCAGCTAGATATACTGTCTCTATTATAAAATGACAGACCAGCTAGATCTACTGCCTCTATTATATTATGACAGACCAGCTAGATCTAATTTCTCTATTATATTATGACAGACCAGCTAGATCTACTGTCTCTATTATATTATGACAGACCAGCTAGATATACTGTCTCTATTATATTATGACAGACCAGCTAGATATACTGTCTCTATTATATTATGACAGACCAGCTAGATCTAATGTCTCTATTACATTTTGGCAGACCAGCTAGATCTAATGTCTCTTTTATATTATGACAGGCCAGCTAGATCTACTGTCTCAATTATATAATGACAGACCAGCTAGATCTACTGTCTCTATTATATTATGACAGACCAGCTAGATCTAATGTCTCTATTATATTATGACAGACCAGCTAGATCTACTGTCTCTATTATATTATGACAGACCAGCTAGATCTAATGTCTCTATTATATTATGACAGACCAGCAAGATCTACTGTCTCTATTATATTATGACAGACCAGCTAGATATACTGTCTCTATTATATTATGACAGACCAGCTAGATCTAATGTCTCTATTAAAATATGACAGACCAGCTAGATATACTGTCTCTATTATAAAATGACAGACCAGCTAGATCTACTGCCTCTTTTATATTATGACAGACCAGCTAGATCTAATGTCTCTATTATATTATGACAGACCAGCTGGATCTACTGTCTCTATTATATTATGACAGACCAGCTAGATCTACTGTCTCTATTATATTATGACAGACCAGCTAGATCTAATGTCTCTATTATATTATGACAGACCAGCTAGATCTACTGTCTCTATTATATTATGACAGACCAGCTAGATATACTGTCTCTATTATATTATGACAGACCAGCTAGATCTAATGTCTCTATTATATTATGACAGACCAGCTAGATCTACTGCCTCTATTATATTATGACAGACCAGCTAGATCTAATGTCTCTATTATATTATGACAGACCAGCTAGATCTACTGTCTCTATTATATTATGACAGACCAGCTAGATATACTGTCTCTATTATATTATGACAGACCAGCTAGATCTACTGCCTCTATTATATTATGACAGACCAGCTAGATCTAATGTCTCTATTATATTATGACAGACCAGCTAGATCTACTGTCTCTATTATATTATGACAGACCAGCTAGATATACTGTCTCTATTATATTATGACAGACCAGCTAGATCTAATGTCTCTATTACATTATGGCAGACCAGCTAGATCTAATGTCTCTTTTATATTATGACAGGCCAGCTAGATCTACTGTCTCTATTATATTATGACAGACCAGCTAGATATACTGTCTCAATTATATAATGACAGACCAGCTAGATCTACTGCCTCTATTATAATATGACAGACCAGCTAGATCTAATTTATCTATTATATTATGACAGACCAGCTAGATCTACTGTCTCTATTATATAATGACAGACCAGCTAGATATACTGTCTCTATTATATTATGACAGACCAGCAAGATCTAATGTCTCTATTATATTATGACAGACCAGCAAGATCTACTGTCTCTATTATATTATGACAGACCAGCTAGATATACTGTCTCTATTATATTATGACAGACCAGCTAGATCTAATGTCTCTATTACATTATGGCAGACCATCTAGATCTAATGTCTCTATTATATTATGACAGACCAGCTAGATCTACTGTCTCTATTATATAATGACAGACTACCAAGATCTACTGCCTCTATTATATTATGACAGACCAGCTAGATCTAATGTCTCTATTACATTATGGCAGACCAGCTAGATCTAATGTCTCTATTATATTATGACAGACCAGCTAGATCTACTGTCTCTATTATATTATGACAGACCAGCTAGATATACTGTCTCTATTACATTATGGCAGACCAGCTAGATCTAATGTCTCTTTTATATTATTACAGGCCAGCTAGATCTACTGTCTCTATTATATTATGACAGACCAGCTAGATATACTGTCTCTATTATAAAATGACAGACCAGCTAGATCTACTGCCTCTATTATATTATGACAGACCAGCTAGATCTAATTTCTCTATTATATTATGACAGACCAGCTAGATCTACTGTCTCTATTATATTATGACAGACCAGCTAGATATACTGTCTCTATTATATTATGACAGACCAGCTAGATATACTGTCTCTATTATATTATGACAGACCAGCTAGATCTAATGTCTCTATTACATTTTGGCAGACCAGCTAGATCTAATGTCTCTTTTATATTATGACAGGCCAGCTAGATCTACTGTCTCAATTATATAATGACAGACCAGCTAGATCTACTGCCTCTATTATAATATGACAGACCAGCTAGATCTAATTTCTCTATTATATTATGACAGACCAGCTAGATCTACTGTCTCTATTATATTATGACAGACCAGCTAGATCTAATGTCTCTATTATATTATGACAGACCAGCAAGATCTACTGTCTCTATTATATTATGACAGACCAGCTAGATATACTGTCTCTATTATATTATGACAGACCAGCTAGATCTAATGTCTCTATTACAATATGACAGACCAGCTAGATATACTGTCTCTATTATATAATGACAGACCAGCTAGATCTACTGTCTCTATTATATTATGACAGACCAGCTAGATCTAATGTCTCTATTATATTATGACAGACCAGCTGGATCTACTGTCTCTATTATATTATGACAGACCAGCTAGATATACTGTCTCTATTATATTATGACAGACCAGCTAGATCTAATGTCTCTATTATATTATGACAGACCAGCAAGATCTACTGTCTCTATTATATTATGACAGACCAGCTAGATATACTGTCTCTATTATATTATGACAGACCAGCTAGATCTAATGTCTCTATTACATTATGGCAGACCAGCTAGATCTACTGCCTCTATTATATTATGACAGACCAGCTAGATCTAATGTCTCTATTATATTATGACAGACCAGCTAGATCTACTGTCTCTATTATATTATGACATACCAGCTAGATCTAATGTCTCTATTATATTATGACAGACCAGCTAGATCTACAGTATCTATTATATTATGACAGGCCAGCTAGATCTACTGTCTCTATTATATTATGACAGACCAGCTAGATATACTGTCTCTATTATATTATGACATACCAGCTAGATCTAATGTCTCTATTATATTATGACAGACCAGCTAGATCTACTGTCTCTATTATATTATGACAGACCAGCTAGATCTAATGTCTCTATTACATTATGGCAGACCAGCTAGATCTAATGTCTCTTTTATATTATGACAGGCCAGCTAGATCTACTGTCTCTATTATATAATGACAGACCAGCTAGATATACTGTCTCTATTATATTATGACAGACCAGCTAGATCTAATGTCTCTATTATATTATGACAGACCAGCAAGATCTACTGTCTCTATTATATTATGACAGACCAGCTAGATATACTGTCTCTATTATATTATGACAGACCAGCTAGATCTAATGTCTCTATTAAAATATGACAGACCAGCTAGATATACTGTCTCTATTATAAAATGACAGACCAGCTAGATCTACTGCCTCTATTATATTATGACAGACCAGCTAGATCTAATGTCTCTATTATATTATGACAGACCAGCTAGATCTACTGTCTCTATTATATTATGACAGACCAGCTAGATATACTGTCTCTATTATATTATGACAGACCAGCTAGATCTAATGTCTCTATTATATTATGACATACCAGCAAGATCTACTGTCTCTATTATATTATGACAGACCAGCTAGATATACTGTCTCTATTATATTATGACAGACCAGCTAGATCTAATGTCTCTATTACATTATGGCAGACCAGCTAGATCTAATATCTCTTTTATATTATGACAGGCCAGCTAGATATACTGTCTCTATTATATTATGACAGACCAGCTAGATATACTGTCTCAATTATATAATGACAGACCAGCTAGATCTACTGCCTCTATTATAATATGACAGACCAGCTAGATCTAATTTATCTATTATATTATGACAGACCAGCTAGATCTACTGTCTCTATTATATAATGACAGACCAGCTAGATATACTGTCTCTATTATATTATGACAGACCAGCAAGATCTAATGTCTCTATTATATTATGACAGACCAGCTAGATCTAATGTCTCTATTATATTATGACAGACCAGCTAGATCTAATGTCTCTATTATATTATGACAGACCAGCTAGATCTAATGTCTCTATTACATTATGACAGACCATCTAGATCTAATGTCTCTATTACATTATGACAGACCAGCTAGATCTAATGTCTCTATTATATTATGACAGACCAGCTAGATCTAATGTCTCTATTATATTATGACAGACCAGCTAGATCTAATGTCTCTATTACATTATGACAGACCAGCTAGATCTAATGTCTCTATTATATTATGACAGGCCAGCTAGATCTACTGTCTCTATTATATTATGACAGACCAGCTAGATATACTGTCTCTATTACATTATGGCAGACCAGCTAGATCTAATGTCTCTTTTATATTATTACAGGCCAGCTAGATCTACTGTCTCTATTATATTATGACAGACCAGCTAGATATACTGTCTCTATTATAAAATGACAGACCAGCTAGATCTACTGTCTCTATTATATTATGACAGACCAGCTAGATCTAATGTCTCTATTATATTATGACAGACCAGCTAGATCTACTGTCTCTATTATATTATGACGGACCAGCTAGATATACTGTCTCTATTATATTATGACAGACCAGCTAGATATACTGTCTCTATTATATTATGACAGACCAGCTAGATCTAATGTCTCTATTACATTATGGCAGACCAGCTAGATCTAATGTCTCTTTTATATTATGACAGACCAGCTAGATCTACTGTCTCTATTATATTATGACAGACCAGCTAGATATACTGTCTCTATTATATTATGACAGACCAGCTAGATCTAATTTCTCTATTATATTATGACAGACCAGCTAGATCTACTGTCTCTATTATATTATGACAGACCAGCTAGATCTAATGTCTCTATTATATTATGACAGACCAGCAAGATCTACTGTCTCTATTATATTATGACAGACCAGCTAGATATACTGTCTCTATTATATTATGACAGACCAGCTAGATCTAATGTCTCTATTAAAATATGACAGACCAGCTAGATCTAATGTCTCTATTATAAAATGACAGACCAGCTAGATCTAATGTCTCTATTACATTATGACAGACCAGCTAGATCTAATGTCTCTATTATATTATGACAGACCAGCTGGATCTACTGTCTCTATTATATTATGACAGACCAGCTAGATCTAATGTCTCTATTATATTATGACAGACCAGCTAGATCTACTGTCTCTATTATATTATGACAGACCAGCAAGATCTACTGTCTCTATTATATTATGACAGACCAGCTAGATATACTGTCTCTATTATATTATGACAGACCAGCTAGATCTAATGTCTCTATTACATTATGGCAGACCAGCTAGATCTAATGTCTCTTTTATATTATGACAGGCCAGCTAGATCTACTGTCTCTATTATATTATGACAGACCAGCTAGATATACTGTCTCTATTATATAATGACAGACCAGCTAGATCTACTGCCTCTATTATATTATGACAGACCAGCTAGATCTAATGTCTCTATTATATTATGACAGACCAGCTAGATCTACTGTCTCTATTATATTATGACAGACCAGCTAGATATACTGTCTTTATTATATTATGACAGACCAGCTAGATCTAATGTCTCTATTATATTATGACAGACCAGCTAGATCTACTGTCTCTATTATATTATGACAGACCAGCTAGATATACTGTCTCTATTATATTATGACAGACCAGCTAGATCTAATGTCTCTATTACATTATGACAGACCAGCTAGATCTACTGCCTCTATTATATTATGACAGACCAGCTAGATCTAATGTCTCTATTATATTATGACAGACCAGCTAGATCTAATGTCTCTATTATATTATGACAGACCAGCTAGATATACTGTCTCTATTATATTATGACAGACCAGCTAGATCTACTGTCTCTATTATATTATGACATTATTATGACAGACCAGCTAGATCTAATGTCTCTATTACATTATGGCAGACCAGCTAGATCTAATGTCTCTTTTATATTATGACAGGCCAGCTAGATATACTGTCTCTATTATATTATGACAGACCAGCTAGATATACTGTCTCAATTATATAATGACAGACCAGCTAGATCTACTGCCTCTATTATAATATGACAGACCAGCTAGATCTAATTTATCTATTATATTATGACAGACCAGCTAGATCTACTGTCTCTATTATATAATGACAGACCAGCTAGATATACTGTCTCTATTATATTATGACAGACCAGCAAGATCTAATGTCTCTATTATATTATGACAGACCAGCTAGATCTACTGTCTCTATTATATTATGACAGACCAGCTAGATCTACTGTCTCTATTATATTATGACAGACCAGCTAGATCTAATGTCTCTATTACATTATGGCAGACCATCTAGATCTAATGTCTCTATTATATTATGACAGACCAGCTAGATCTACTGTCTCTATTATATAATGACAGACCAGCTAGATCTACTGTCTCTATTATATTATGACAGACCAGCTAGATCTAATGTCTCTATTACATTATGGCAGACCAGCTAGATCTAATGTCTCTATTATATTATGACAGGCCAGCTAGATCTACTGTCTCTATTATATTATGACAGACCAGCTAGATATACTGTCTCTATTACATTATGGCAGACCAGCTAGATCTAATGTCTCTTTTATATTATTACAGGCCAGCTAGATCTACTGTCTCTATTATATTATGACAGACCAGCTAGATATACTGTCTCTATTATAAAATGACAGACCAGCTAGATCTACTGCCTCTATTATATTATGACAGACCAGCTAGATCTAATTTCTCTATTATATTATGACAGACCAGCTAGATCTACTGTCTCTATTATATTATGACGGACCAGCTAGATATACTGTCTCTATTATATTATGACAGACCAGCTAGATATACTGTCTCTATTATATTATGACAGACCAGCTAGATCTAATGTCTCTATTACATTTTGGCAGACCAGCTAGATCTAATGTCTCTATTATATTATGACAGACCAGCTAGATCTACTGTCTCTATTATATTATGACAGACCAGCTAGATCTACTGCCTCTATTATATTATGACAGACCAGCTAGATCTAATTTCTCTATTATATTATGACAGACCAGCTAGATCTACTGTCTCTATTATATTATGACAGACCAGCTAGATCTAATGTCTCTATTATATTATGACAGACCAGCAAGATCTACTGTCTCTATTATATTATGACAGACCAGCTAGATATACTGTCTCTATTATATTATGACAGACCAGCTAGATCTAATGTCTCTATTAAAATATGACAGACCAGCTAGATATACTGTCTCTATTATAAAATGACAGACCAGCTAGATCTACTGCCTCTATTATATTATGACAGACCAGCTAGATCTAATGTCTCTATTATATTATGACAGACCAGCTGGATCTACTGTCTCTATTATATTATGACAGACCAGCTAGATATACTGTCTCTATTATATTATGACAGACCAGCTAGATCTAATGTCTCTATTATATTATGACAGACCAGCAAGATCTACTGTCTCTATTATATTATGACAGACCAGCTAGATATACTGTCTCTATTATATTATGACAGACCAGCTAGATCTAATGTCTCTATTACATTATGGCAGACCAGCTAGATCTAATGTCTCTTTTATATTATGACAGGCCAGCTAGATCTACTGTCTCTATTATATTATGACAGACCAGCTAGATATACTGTCTCAATTATATAATGACAGACCAGCTAGATCTACTGCCTCTATTATAATATGACAGACCAGCTAGATCTAATTTATCTATTATATTATGACAGACCAGCTAGATCTACTGTCTCTATTATATAATGACAGACCAGCTAGATATACTGTCTCTATTATATTATGACAGACCAGCAAGATCTAATGTCTCTATTATATTATGACAGACCAGCTAGATCTACTGTCTCTATTTTATTATGACAGACCAGCTAGATATACTGTCTCTATTATATTATGACAGACCAGCTAGATCTAATGTCTCTATTACATTATGGCAGACCAGCTAGATCTACTGTCTCTATTATATTATGACAGACCAGCTAGATCTACTGTCTCTATTATATTATGACATACCAGCTAGATCTAATGTCTCTATTTTATTATGACAGACCAGCTAGATCTACAGTATCTATTATATTATGACAGGCCAGCTAGATCTAATGTCTCTATTATATTATGACAGACCAGCTAGATATACTGTCTCTATTATATTATGACATACCAGCTAGATCTAATGTCTCTATTATATTATGACAGACCAGCTAGATCTACTGTCTCAATTATATAATGACAGACCAGCTAGATCTACTGCCTCTATTATAATATGACAGACCAGCTAGATCTAATTTCTCTATTATATTATGACAGACCAGCTAGATCTACTGTCTCTATTATATTATGACAGACCAGCTAGATCTAATGTCTCTATTATATTATGACAGACCAGCAAGATCTACTGTCTCTATTATATTATGACAGACCAGCTAGATATACTGTCTCTATTATATTATGACAGACCAGCTAGATCTAATGTCTCTATTAAAATATGACAGACCAGCTAGATATACTGTCTCTATTATAAAATGACAGACCAGCTAGATCTACTGCCTCTATTATATTATGACAGACCAGCTAGATCTAATGTCTCTATTATATTATGACAGACCAGCAAGATCTACTGTCTCTATTATATTATGACAGACCAGCTAGATATACTGTCTCTATTATATTATGGCAGACCAGCTAGATCTAATGTCTCTATTACATTATGGCAGACCAGCTAGATCAAATGTCTCTTTTATATTATGACAGGCCAGCTAGATCTACTGTCTCTATTATATTATGACAGACCAGCTAGATATACTGTCTCTATTATATTATGACAGACCAGCTAGATCTAATGTCTCTATTATATTATGACAGACCAGCTAGATCTAATTTCTCTATTATATTATGACAGACCAGCTAGATCTACTGTCTCTATTATATTATGACAGACCAGCTAGATCTAATGTCTCTATTATATTATGACAGACCAGCAAGATCTAATGTCTCTATTATATTATGACAGACCAGCTAGATCTACTGTCTCTATTTTATTATGACAGACCAGCTAGATATACTGTCTCTATTATATTATGACAGACCAGCTAGATCTAATGTCTCTATTACATTATGGCAGACCAGCTAGATCTACTGCCTCTATTATATTATGACAGACCAGCTAGATCTAATGTCTCTATTATATTATGACAGACCAGCTAGATCTAATGTCTCTATTATATTATGACAGACCAGCTAGATCTACAGTATATATTATATTATGACAGGCCAGCTAGATCTACTGTCTCTATTATATTATGACAGACCAGCTAGATATACTGTCTCTATTATATTATGACATACCAGCTAGATCTAATGTCTCTATTATATTATGACAGACCAGCTAGATCTACTGTCTCTATTATATAATGACAGACCAGCTAGATCTACTGCCTCTATTATATTATGACAGACCAGCTAGATCTAATGTCTCTATTATATTATGACAGACCAGCTAGATCTACTGTCTCTATTATATTATGACAGACCAGCTAGATCTAATGTCTCTATTACATTATGACAGGCCAGCTAGATCTACTGTCTCTATTATATTATGACAGACCAGCTAGATATACTGTCTCTATTATATAATGAGAGACCAGCTAGATCTACTGCCTCTATTATATTATGACAGACCAGCTAGATCTAATGTCTCTATTATATTATGACAGACCAGCTAGATCTACTGTCTCTATTATATTATGACAGACCAGCTAGATCTACTGTCTCTATTATATTATGACAGACCAGCTAGATCTAATGTCTCTATTATATTATGACAGACCAGCTAGATCTACTGTCTCTATTATATTATGACAGACCAGCTAGATATACTGTCTCTATGATATTATGACAGACCAGCTAGATATACTGTTTATATTATATTATGACAGACCAGCTAGATCTACTGTCTCTATTACATTATGGCAGACCAGCTAGATCTACTGTCTCTATTATATTATGACAGACCAGGTAGATCTAATGTCTCTATTATATTATGACAGACCAGCTAGATCTACAGTATATATTATAGTATGACAGGCAAGCTAGATCTACTGTCTATTTAATATTATGACAGACCAGCTAGATCTAATGTCTCTATTACATTATGACAGACCAGGTAGATCGAATGTCTCTATTACATTATGACAGACCAGCTAGATCTAGTGTCTCTATTATATTATGACAGACCAGCTAGATATACTGTCTCTATTATATTATGACAGACCAGCTAGATCTAATGTCTCTATTATATTATGACAGACCAGCTAGATCTACAGTATCTATTATAGTATGACAGGCCAGCTAGATCTACTGTCTCTATTATATTATGACAAACCAGCTAGATCTAATGTCTCTATTACATTATGACAGACCAGCTAGATCGAATGTCTCTATTACATTATGACAGACCAGCTAGATCTAATGTCTCTATTATATTATGACAGACCAGCTAGATCTAATGTCTCTATTATATTATGACAGACCAGCTAGATCTAATGTCTCTATTACATTATGACAAACCAGCTAGATCTACTGTCTCTATTATATTATGACAGACCAGCTAGATCTACTGTCTCTATTATATAATGACAGACCAGCTAGATCTACTGCATCTATTATATTATGACAGACCAGCTATATCTAATGTCTCTATTACATTATGACAGACCAGCTAGATCTACTGTCTCTATTATATAATGACAGACCAGCTAGATCTACTGCCTCTATTATATAATGACAGACCAGCTAGATCTACTGTCTCTATTATATAATGACAGACCAGCTAGATCTACTGCCTCTATTATATTATGACAGACCAGCTAGATCTAATGTCTCTATTATATTATGACAGACCAGCTAGATCTACTGTCTCTATTATATAATGACAGACCAGCTAGATCTACTACCTCTATTATATTATGACAGACCAGCTAGATCTAATGTCTCTATTACATTATGACAGACCAGCTAGATCGAATGTCTCTATTACATTATGACAGACCAGCTAGATCTAATGTCTCTATTATATTATGACAGACCAGCTAGATCTAATGTCTCTATTACATTATGACAAACCAGCTAGATCTACTGTCTCTATTATATTATGACAGACCAGCTAGATATACTGTCTCTATTATATAATGACACACCAGCTAGATCTACTGCATCTATTATATTATGACAGACCAGCTATATCTAATGTCTCTATTACATTATGACAGACCAGCTAGATCTACTGTCTCTATTATATAATGACAGACCAGCTAGATCTACTGCCTCTATTATATTATGACAGACAAGCTAGATCTAATGTCTCTATTACATTATGGCAGACCAGCTAGATCTAATGTCTCTATTATATTATGACAGGCCAGCTAGATCTACTGTCTCTATTATATTATGACAGAACAGCTAGATATAGTGTCTCTATTATATTATGACAGACCAGCTAGATCTAATGTCTCTATTACATTATGGCAGACCAGCTAGATCTAATGTCTCTATTATATTATGAGAGACCAGCTAGATCTACTGTCTCTATTATATTATGACAGACCAGCTAGATATACTGTCTCTATTATATTATGACAGACCAGCTAGATATACTGTCTCTATTATATTATGACAGACCAGCTAGATCTACAGCATCTATTATATTATGACAGGCCAGCTAGAACTACTGTCTCTGTTATATTATGACAGACCAGCTAGAACTACTGTCTCTGTTATATTATGACAGACCAGCTAGATCTAATGTCTCTATTACATTATGACAGACCAGCTAGATCTAATGTCTCTATTATATTATGACAGACTAGCTAGATCTACAGTATCTATTATATTATGACAGACCAGCTAGATCTACTGTCTCTATTATATTATGACAGACAAGCTAGATCTAATGTCTCTATTACATTATGGCAGACCAGCTAGATCTAATGTCTCTATTATATTATGACAGACCAGCTAGATCTACTGTCTCTATTATATTATGACAGACCAGCTAGATATACTGTCTCTATTATATTATGACAGACCAGCTAGATCTAATGTCTCTATTACATTATGACAGACCAGCTAGATCTAATGTCTCTATTACATTATGACAGGCCAGCTAGATCTACTGTCTCTATTATATTATGACAGACCAGCTAGATATACTGTCTCTATTATATAATGAGAGACCAGCTAGATCTACTGCCTCTATTATATTATGACAGACCAGCTAGATCTAATGTCTCTATTATATTATGACAGACCAGCTAGATCTACTGTCTCTATTATATTATGACAGACCAGCTAGATCTACTGTCTCTATTATATTATGACAGACCAGCTAGATCTAATGTCTCTATTATATTATGACAGACCAGCTAGATCTACTGTCTCTATTATATTATGACAGACCAGCTAGATATACTGTCTCTATGATATTATGACAGACCAGCTAGATATACTGTCTATATTATATTATGACAGACCAGCTAGATCTACAGTATCTATTATAGTATGACAGGACAGCTAGATCTACTGTCTCTATTATATTATGACAAACCAGCTAGATCTAATGTCTCTATTACATTATGACAGACCAGCTAGATCGAATGTCTCTATTACATTATGACAGACCAGCTAGATCTAATGTCTCTATTATATTATGACAGACCAGCTAGATCTAATGTCTCTATTATATTATGACAGACCAGCTAGATCTAATGTCTCTATTACATTATGACAAACCAGCTAGATCTACTGTCTCTATTATATTATGACAGACCAGCTAGATATACTGTCTCTATTATATAATGACAGACCAGCTAGATCTACTGCATCTATTATATTATGACAGACCAGCTAGATCTAATGTCTCTATTACATTATGACAGACCAGCTAGATCTACTGTCTCTATTATATTATGACAGACCAGCTAGATCTAATGTCTCTATTATATTATGACAGACCAGCTAGATCTACTGTCTCTATTATATTATGACAGACCAGCTAGATCTACTGTCTCTATTATATTATGACAGACCAGCTAGATCTAATGTCTCTATTATATTATGACAGACCAGCTAGATCTACTGTCTCTATTATATTATGACAGACCAGCTAGATATACTGTCTCTATGATATTATGACAGACCAGCTAGATATACTGTCTCTATTATATTATGACAGACCAGCTAGATCTACAGTATCTATTATAGTATGACAGGCCAGCTAGATCTACTGTCTCTATTATATTATGACAAACCAGCTAGATCTAATGTCTCTATTACATTATGACAGACCAGCTAGATCGAATGTCTCTATTACATTATGACAGACCAGCTAGATCTAATGTCTCTATTATATTATGACAGACCAGCTAGATCTAATGTCTCTATTATATTATGACAGACCAGCTAGATCTAATGTCTCTATTACATTATGACAAACCAGCTAGATCTACTGTCTCTATTATATTATGACAGACCAGCTAGATATACTGTCTCTATTATATAATGACAGACCAGCTAGATCTACTGCATCTATTATATTATGACAGACCAGCTATATCTAATGTCTCTATTACATTATGACAGACCAGCTAGATCTACTGTCTCTATTATATAATGACAGACCAGCTAGATCTACTGCCTCTATTATATAATGACAGACCAGCTAGATATACTGTCTCTATTATATAATGACAGACCAGCTAGATCTACTGCCTCTATTATATTATGACAGACCAGCTAGATCTAATGTCTCTATTATATTATGACAGACCAGCTAGATCTACTGTCTCTATTATATAATGACAGACCAGCTAGATCTAATGTCTCTATTATATTATGAGAGACCAGCTAGATCTACTGTCTCTATTATATTATGACAGACCAGCTAGATATACTGTCTCTATTATATTATGACAGACCAGCTAGATATACTGTCTCTATTATATTATGACAGACCAGCTAGATCTACAGCATCTATTATATTATGACAGGCCAGCTAGAACTACTGTCTCTGTTATATTATGACAGACCAGCTAGAACTACTGTCTCTGTTATATTATGACAGACCAGCTAGATCTAATGTCTCTATTACATTATGACAGACCAGCTAGATCTAATGTCTCTATTATATTATGACAGACTAGCTAGATCTACAGTATCTATTATATTATGACAGACCAGCTAGATCTACTGTCTCTATTATATTATGACAGACCAGCTAGATCTAATGTCTCTATTACATTATGGCAGACCAGCTAGATCTAATGTCTCTATTATATTATGACAGGCCAGCTAGATCTACTGTCTCTATTATATTATGACAGAACAGCTAGATATAGTGTCTCTATTATATTATGACAGACCAGCTAGATCTAATGTCTCTATTATATTATGACAGACCAGCTAGATCTAATGTCTCTATTACATTATGACAGGCCAGCTAGATCTACTGTCTCTATTATATTATGACAGACCAGCTAGATATACTGTCTCTATTATATAATGAGAGACCAGCTAGATCTACTGCCTCTATTATATTATGACAGACCAGCTAGATCTAATGTCTCTATTATATTATGACAGACCAGCTAGATCTACTGTCTCTATTATATTATGACAGACCAGCTAGATCTACTGTCTCTATTATATTATGACAGACCAGCTAGATCTAATGTCTCTATTATATTATGACAGACCAGCTAGATCTACTGTCTCTATTATATTATGACAGACCAGCTAGATATACTGTCTCTATGATATTATGACAGACCAGCTAGATATACTGTCTATATTATATTATGACAGACCAGCTAGATCTACTGTCTCTATTACATTATGGCAGACCAGCTAGATCTACTGTCTCTATTATATTATGACAGACCAGGTAGATCTAATGTCTCTATTATATTATGACAGACCAGCTAGATCTACAGTATATATTATAGTATGACAGGCAAGCTAGATCTACTGTCTATTTAATATTATGACAGACCAGCTAGATCTAATGTCTCTATTACATTATGACAGACCAGGTAGATCGAATGTCTCTATTACATTATGACAGACCAGCTAGATCTAATGTCTCTATTATATTATGACAGACCAGCTAGATCTAATGTCTCTATTATATTATGACAGACCAGCTAGATCTAATGTCTCTATTATATTATGACAGACCAGCTAGATCTACAGTATCTATTATAGTATGACAGGCCAGCTAGATCTACTGTCTCTATTATATTATGACAAACCAGCTAGATCTAATGTCTCTATTACATTATGACAGACCAGCTAGATCGAATGTCTCTATTACATTATGACAGACCAGCTAGATCTAATGTCTCTATTATATTATGACAGACCAGCTAGATCTAATGTCTCTATTATATTATGACAGACCAGCTAGATCTAATGTCTCTATTACATTATGACAAACCAGCTAGATCTAATGTCTCTATTATATTATGACAGACCAGCTAGATCTACTGTC
The DNA here is from genome assembly GCF_045679555.1 of Salvelinus alpinus. Classification (NCBI taxonomy): domain Eukaryota; kingdom Metazoa; phylum Chordata; class Actinopteri; order Salmoniformes; family Salmonidae; genus Salvelinus; species Salvelinus alpinus. Next base: position 1,889,825 of record NC_092095.1, read on the forward strand.
TCTATTATATAATGACAGACCAGCTAGATCTACTGTCTCTATTATATTATGACAGACCAGCTAGATCTAATGTCTCTATTATATTATGACAGACCAGCTAGATCTACTGTCTCTATTATATTATGACAGACCAGCTAGATCTACTGCCTCTATTATATAATGACAGACCAGCTAGATCTACTGTCTCTATTATATTATGACAGACCAGCTAGATCTACTGCCTCTATTATATTATGACAGACCAGCTAGATCTAATGTCTCTATTATATTATGACAGACCAGCTAGATCTACTGTCTCTATTATATAATGACAGACCAGCTAGATCTACTACCTCTATTATATTATGACAGACCAGCTAGATCTAATGTCTCTATTATATTATGAGAGACCAGCTAGATCTACTGTCTCTATTATATTATGACAGACCAGCTAGATATACTGTCTCTATTATATTATGACAGACCAGCTAGATCTAATGTCTCTATTTTATTATGACAGACCAGCTAGATCTACAGCATCTATTATATTATGACAGGCCAGCTAGATCTACTGTCTCTGTTATATTATGACAGACCAGCTAGATCTAATGTCTCTATTACATTATGACAGACCAGCTAGATCTAATGTCTCTATTATATTATGACAGACTAGCTAGATCTACAGTATCTATTATATTATGACAGACCAGCTAGATCTACTGTCTCTATTATATTATGACAGACCAGCTAGATCTAATGTCTCTATTACATTATGACAGACCAGCTACATCTAATGTCTCTATTATATTATGACAGACCAGCTAGATCTACTGTCTCTATTATATTATGACAGACCAGCTAGATATAATGTCTCTATTATATTATGACAGACCAGCTAGATCTAATGTCTCTATTACATTATGGCAGACCAGCTAGATCTAATGTCTCTATTACATTATGACAGGCCAGCTAGATCTACTGTCTCTATTATATTATGACAGACCAGCTAGATATACTGTCTCTATTATATAATGACAGACCAGCTAGATCTACTGCCTCTATTATATTATGACAGACCAGCTAGATCTAATGTCTCTATTATATTATGACAGACCAGCTAGATCTACTGTCTCTATTATATTATGACAGACCAGCTAGATCTACTGTCTCTATTATATTATGACAGACCAGCTAAATCTAATGTCTCTATTATATTATGACAGACCAGCTAGATCTACTGTCTATATTATATTATGACAGACCAGCTAGATATACTGTCTCTATGATATTATGACAGACCAGCTAGATATACTGTCTCTATTATATTATGACAGACCAGCTAGATCTACTGTCTCTATTACATTATGGCAGACCAGCTAGATCTACTGTCTCTATTATATTATGACAGACCAGGTAGATCTAATGTCTCTATTATATTATGACAGACCAGCTAGATCTACAGTATATATTATAGTATGACAGGCCAGCTAGATCTACTGTCTCTATAATATTATGACAGACCAGCTAGATCTAATGTCTCTATTACATTATGACAGACCAGCTAGATCTAGTGTCTCTATTATATTATGACAGACCAGCTAGATATACTGTCTCTATTATATAATGAGAGACCAGCTAGATCTACTGCCTCTATTATATTATGACAGACCAGCTAGATCTAATGTCTCTATTATATTATGACAGACCAGCTAGATCTACTGTCTCTATTATATTATGACAGACCAGCTAGATCTACTGTCTCTATTATATTATGACAGACCAGCTAAATCTAATGTCTCTATTATATTATGACAGACCAGCTAGATCTACTGTCTCTATTATATTATGACAGACCAGCTAGATCTACTGTCTCTATGATATTATGACAGACCAGCTAGATATACTGTCTCTATTATATTATGACAGACCAGCTAGATCTACTGTCTCTATTATATTATGACAGACCAGCTAGATCTACTGTCTCTATTATATTATGACAGACCAGGTAGATCTAATGTCTCTATTATATTATGACAGACCAGCTAGATCTACAGTATATATTATAGTATGACAGGCCAGCTAGATCTACTGTCTCTTTAATATTATGACAGACCAGCTAGATCTAATGTCTCTATTACATTATGACAGACCAGCTAGATCTAGTGTCTCTATTATATTATGACAGACCAGCTAGATCTAATGTCTCTATTATATTATGACAGACCAGCTAGATCTAATGTCTCTATTACATTATGACAGACCAGCTAGATCTACTGTCTCTATTATATTATGACAGACCAGCTAGATCTACGGTCTCTATTATATTATGACAGACCAGCTAGATCTAATGTCTCTATTACATTAAGACAGACCAGCTAGATCTACTGTCTCTATTATATAATGACAAACCAGCTAGATCTACTGCTTCTATTATATTATGACAGACCAGCTAGATATACTGTCTATATTTTATTATGACAGACCAGCTACATCTAATGTCTATATTACATTATGACAGACCAGCTAGATCTACTGTCTCTATTATATTATGACAGACCAGCTAGATATACTGTCTCTATTATATTATGACAGACCAGCTAGATATACTGTCTCTATTATATTATGACAGACCAGCTAAATATACTGTCTCTATTATATTATGACCGACCAGCTAGATCTACTGTCTCTATTATATTATGACAGACCAGCTAGATCTAATGTCTGTATTATATTATGACAGACCAGCTAGATCTACTGTCTCTATTATATTATGACAGGCCAGCTAGATCTACTGTCTCTATTATTTTATGACAGTTCAGCTAGATCTACTGTCTCTATTATTTTATGACAGACCAGCTACATCTAATGTCTCTATTTTATTATGACAGACCAACTAGATCTACAGTAACTATTATATTATGACAGACCAACTAGATCTACTGTCTCTATTATATTATGACAGGCCAGCTAGATCTACTGTCTCTATTATATTATGACAGACCAGCTAGATCTAATGTCTCTATTATATTATGACAGACTAGCTAGATCTACAGTATCTATTATATTATGACAGGCCAGCTAGATCTACTGTCTCTATTATATTATGACAGACCAGCTAGATCTACTGTCTCTATTATATTATGACCGACCAGCTAGATCTACTGTCTCTATTATATTATGACAGACCAGCTAGATCTAATGTCTCTATTACATTATGACAGACCAGCTAGATCTAATGTCTCTATTATATTATGACAGACCAGCTAGATCTAATGTCTCTATTTTATTATGACAGACCAGCTAGATCTACTGTCTCTATTATATTATGACAGACCAGCTAGATATACTGTCTCTATTATATTATGACAGACCAGCTAGATCTAATGTCTCTATTATATTATGACAGACCAGCTAGATCTACAGTCTCTATTATATTATGACAGACCAGCTAGATCTACTGTCTCTATTATATTATGACAGACCAGCTAGATCTAATGTCTCTAATACATTATGACAGACCAGCTAGATCTAATGTCTCTATTATATTATGACAGACCAGCTAGATCTAATGTCTCTATTACATTATGACAGACCAGCTAGATCTAGTGTCTCTATTATATTATGACAGACCAGCTAGATCTACTGCCTCTATTATATTATGACAGACCAGCTAGATCTAATGTCTCTATTATATTATGACAGACCAGCTAGATCTACTGTCTCTATTATATTATGACAGACCAGCTAGATCTACTGTCTCTATTATATTATGACAGACCAGCTAGATCTAATGTCTCTATTATATTATGACAGACCAGCTAGATCTACTGTCTCTATTATATTATGACAGACCAGCTAGATATACTGTCTCTATGATTTTATGACAGACCAGCTAGATATACTGTCTATATTATATTATGACAGACCAGCTAGATCTACTGTCTCTATTACATTATGGCAGACCAGCTAGATCTACTGTCTCTATTATATTATGACAGACCAGGTAGATCTAATGTCTCTATTATATTATGACAGACCAGCTAGATCTACAGTATATATTATAGTATGACAGGCCAGCTAGATCTACTGTCTCTTTAATATTATGACAGACCAGCTAGATCTAATGTCTCTATTACATTATGACAGACCAGGTAGATCGAATGTCTCTATTACATTATGACAGACCAGCTAGATCTAGTGTCTCTATTATATTATGACAGACCAGCTAGATATACTGTCTCTATTATATTATGACAGACCAGCTAGATCTAATGTCTCTATTATATTATGACAGACCAGCTAGATCTACAGTATCTATTATAGTATGACAGGACAGCTAGATCTACTGTCTCTATTATATTATGACAAACCAGCTAGATCTAATGTCTCTATTACATTATGACAGACCAGCTAGATCGAATGTCTCTATTACATTATGACAGACCAGCTAGATCTAATGTCTCTATTATATTATGACAGACCAGCTAGATCTAATGTCTCTATTATATTATGACAGACCAGCTAGATCTAATGTCTCTATTACATTATGACAAACCAGCTAGATCTACTGTCTCTATTATATTATGACAGACCAGCTAGATATACTGTCTCTATTATATAATGACAGACCAGCTAGATCTACTGCATCTATTATATTATGACAGACCAGCTATATCTAATGTCTCTATTACATTATGACAGACCAGCTAGATCTACTGTCTCTATTATATAATGACAGAACAGCTAGATCTACTGCCTCTATTATATAATGACAGACCAGCTAGATCTACTGTCTCTATTATATAATGACAGACCAGCTAGATCTACTGCCTCTATTATATTATGACAGACCAGCTAGATCTAATGTCTCTATTATATTATGACAGACCAGCTAGATCTACTGTCTCTATTATATAATGACAGACCAGCTAGATCTACTACCTCTATTATATTATGACAGACCAGCTAGATCTAATGTCTCTATTATATTATGAGAGACCAGCTAGATCTACTGTCTCTATTATATTATGACAGACCAGCTAGATATACTGTCTCTATTATATTATGACAGACCAGCTAGATCTAATGTCTCTATTTTATTATGACAGACCAGCTAGATCTACAGCATCTATTATATTATGACAGGCCAGCTAGAACTACTGTCTCTGTTATATTATGACAGACCAGCTAGATCTAATGTCTCTATTACATTATGACAGACCAGCTAGATCTAATGTCTCTATTATATTATGACAGACTAGCTAGATCTACAGTATCTATTATATTATGACAGACCAGCTAGATCTACTGTCTCTATTATATTATGACAGACCAGCTAGATCTAATGTCTCTATTACATTATGACAGACCAGCTAGATCTAATGTCTCTATTATATTATGACAGACCAGCTAGATCTACTGTCTCTATTATATTATGACAGAACAGCTAGATATAGTGTCTCTATTATATTATGACAGACCAGCTAGATCTAATGTCTCTATTACATTATGGCAGACCAGCTAGATCTAATGTCTCTATTACATTATGACAGGCCAGCTAGATCTACTGTCTCTATTATATTATGACAGACCAGCTAGATATACTGTCTCTATTATATAATGAGAGACCAGCTAGATCTACTGCCTCTATTATATTATGACAGACCAGCTAGATCTAATGTCTCTATTATATTATGACAGACCAGCTAGATCTACTGTCTCTATTATATTATGACAGACCAGCTAGATCTACTGTCTCTATTATATTATGACAGACCAGCTAGATATACTGTCTCTATTATATTATGACCGACCAGCTAGATCTACTGTCTCTATTATATTATGACAGACCAGCTAGATCTAATGTCTGTATTATATTATGACAGACCAGCTAGATCTACTGTCTCTATTATATTATGACAGGCCAGCTAGATCTACTGTCTCTATTATATTATGACAGACCAGCTAGATCTACTGTCTCTATTATTTTATGACAGACCAGCTACATCTAATGTCTCTATTTTATTATGACAGACCAACTAGATCTACAGTAACTATTATATTATGACAGACCAACTAGATCTACTGTCTCTATTATATTATGACAGACCAGCTAGATCTACTGTCTCTATTATATTATGACAGACCAGCTAGATCTAATGTCTCTATTATATTATGACAGACTAGCTAGATCTACAGTCTCTATTATATTATGACAGACCAGCTAGATCTACTGTCTCTATTATATTATGACAGACCAGCTAGATATACTGTCTCTATTATATTATGACAGACCAGCTAGATCTACTGTCTCTATTATATTATGACAGACCAGCTAGATCTAATGTCTCTATTACATTATGGCAGACCAGCTAGATCTAATGTCTCTATTATATTATGACAGACCAGCTAGATCTAATGTCTCTATTTTATTATGACAGACCAGCTAGATCTACTGTCTCTATTATATTATGACAGACCAGCTAGATATACTGTCTCTATTATATTATGACAGACCAGGTAGATCTAATGTCTCTATTATATTATGACAGACCAGCTAGATCTACAGTATATATTATATTATGACAGGCCAGCTAGATCTACTGTCTCTATTATATTATGACAGACCAGCTAGATCTAATGTCTCTAATACATTATGACAGACCAGCTAGATCTAATGTCTCTATTATATTATGACAGACCAGCTAGATCTAATGTCTCTATTACATTATGACAGACCAGCTAGATCTAGTGTCTCTATTATATTATGACAGACCAGCTAGATCTACTGCCTCTATTATATTATGACAGACCAGCTAGATCTAATGTCTCTATTATATTATGACAGACCAGCTAGATCTACTGTCTCTATTATATTATGACAGACCAGCTAGATCTACTGTCTCTATTATATTATGACAGACCAGCTAGATCTAATGTCTCTATTATATTATGACAGACCAGCTAGATCTACTGTCTCTATTATATTATGACAGACCAGCTAGATATACTGTCTCTATGATATTATGACAGACCAGCTAGATATACTGTCTATATTATATTATGACAGACCAGCTAGATCTACTGTCTCTATTACATTATGGCAGACCAGCTAGATCTACTGTCTCTATTATATTATGACAGACCAGGTAGATCTAATGTCTCTATTATATTATGACAGACCAGCTAGATCTACAGTATATATTATAGTATGACAGGCCAGCTAGATCTACTGTCTCTTTAATATTATGACAGACCAGCTAGATCTAATGTCTCTATTACATTATGACAGACCAGGTAGATCGAATGTCTCTATTACATTATGACAGACCAGCTAGATCTAATGTCTCTATTATATTATGACAGACCAGCTAGATCTAATGTCTCTATTATATTATGACAGACCAGCTAGATCTAATGTCTCTATTATATTATGACAGACCAGCTAGATCTACAGTATCTATTATAGTATGACAGGCCAGCTAGATCTACTGTCTCTATTATATTATGACAAACCAGCTAGATCTAATGTCTCTATTACATTATGACAGACCAGCTAGATCGAATGTCTCTATTACATTATGACAGACCAGCTAGATCTAATGTCTCTATTATATTATGACAGACCAGCTAGATCTAATGTCTCTATTATATTATGACAGACCAGCTAGATCTAATGTCTCTATTACATTATGACAAACCAGCTAGATCTACTGTCTCTATTATATTATGACAGACCAGCTAGATCTACTGTCTCTATTATATTATGACAGACCAGCTAGATCTAATGTCTCTATTATATTATGACAGACCAGCTAGATCTAATGTCTCTATTACATTATGACAGACCAGCTAGATCTAATGTCTCTATTATATAATGACAGAACAGCTAGATCTACTGCCTCTATTATATAATGACAGACCAGCTAGATCTACTGTCTCTATTATATTATGACAGACCAGCTAGATCTACTGCCTCTATTATATTATGACAGACCAGCTAGATCTAATGTCTCTATTATATTATGACAGACCAGCTAGATCTACTGTCTCTATTATATAATGACAGACCAGCTAGATCTACTGTCTCTATTATATTATGACAGACCAGCTAGATCTAATGTCTCTATTATATTATGACAGACCAGCTAGATCTAATGTCTCTATTATATTATGACAGACCAGCTAGATCTACTGTCTCTATTATATTATGACAGACCAGCTAGATCTAATGTCTCTATTATATTATGACAGACCAGCTAGATCTAATGTCTCTATTATATTATGACAGACCAGCTAGAACTACTGTCTCTATTATATTATGACAGACCAGCTAGATCTAATGTCTCTATTACATTATGACAGACCAGCTAGATCTAATGTCTCTATTATATTATGACAGACCAGCTAGATCTACATGTCTCTATTATATTATGACAGACCAGCTAGATCTACTGTCTCTATTATATTATGACAGACCAGCTAGATCTAATGTCTCTATTACATTATGACAGACCAGCTAGATCTAATGTCTCTATTATATTATGACAGACCAGCTAGATCTAATGTCTCTATTATATTATGACAGACCAGCTAGATCTAATGTCTCTATTATATTATGACAGACCAGCTAGATCTAATGTCTCTATTACATTATGACAGACCAGCTAGATCTAATGTCTCTATTACATTATGACAGACCAGCTAGATCTAATGTCTCTATTATATTATGACAGACCAGCTAGATCTAATGTCTCTATTATATAATGACAGACCAGCTAGATCTAATGTCTCTATTATATTATGACAGACCAGCTAGATCTAATGTCTCTATTATATTATGACAGACCAGCTAGATCTAATGTCTCTATTATATTATGACAGACCAGCTAGATCTAATGTCTCTATTATATTATGACAGACCAGCTAGATCTAATGTCTCTATTATATTATGACAGACCAGCTAGATCTAATGTCTCTATTATATTATGACAGACCAGCTAGATCTAATGTCTCTATTATATTATGACAGACCAGCTAGATCTAATGTCTCTATTATATTATGACAGACCAGCTAGATCTAATGTCTCTATTACATTATGACAGACCAGCTAGATCTAATGTCTCTATTATATTATGACAGACCAGCTAGATCTAATGTCTCTATTATATTATGACAGACCAGCTAGATCTACATGTCTCTATTATATTATGACAGACCAGCTAGATCTAATGTCTCTATTATATTATGACAGACCAGCTAGATCTAATGTCTCTATTACATTATGACAGACCAGCTAGATCTAATGTCTCTATTATATTATGACAGACCAGCTAGATCTAATGTCTCTATTATATTATGACAGACCAGCTAGATCTAATGTCTCTATTACATTATGACAGACCAGCTAGATCTAATGTCTCTATTATATTATGACAGACCAGCTAGATCTAATGTCTCTATTATATTATGACAGACCAGCTAGATCTAATGTCTCTATTACATTATGACAGACCAGCTAGATCTAATGTCTCTATTATATAATGACAGACCAGCTAGATCTAATGTCTCTATTATATTATGACAGACCAGCTAGATCTAATGTCTCTATTATATTATGACAGACCAGCTAGATCTAATGTCTCTATTACATTATGACAGACCAGCTAGATCTAATGTCTCTATTATATTATGACAGACCAGCTAGATCTAATGTCTCTATTATATTATGACAGACCAGCTAGATCTAATGTCTCTATTATATTATGACAGACCAGCTAGATCTAATGTCTCTATTATATTATGACAGACCAGCTAGATCTAATGTCTCTATTATATTATGACAGACCAGCTAGATCTAATGTCTCTATTATATTATGACAGACCAGCTAGATCTAATGTCTCTATTATATTATGACAGACCAGCTAGATCTAATGTCTCTATTATATTATGACAGACCAGCTAGATCTAATGTCTCTATTATATTATGACAGACCAGCTAGATCTAATGTCTCTATTATATTATGACAGACCAGCTAGATCTAATGTCTCTATTACATTATGACAGACCAGCTAGATCTAATGTCTCTATTATATTATGACAGACCAGCTAGATCTAATGTCTCTATTACATTATGACAGACCAGCTAGATCTAATGTCTCTATTATATTATGACAGACCAGCTAGATCTAATGTCTCTATTATATTATGACAGACCAGCTAGATCTAATGTCTCTATTATATTATGACAGACCAGCTAGATCTAATGTCTCTATTATATTATGACAGACCAGCTAGATCTAATGTCTCTATTACATTATGACAGACCAGCTAGATCTAATGTCTCTATTACATTATGACAGACCAGCTAGATCTAATGTCTCTATTACATTATGACAGACCAGCTAGATCTAATGTCTCTATTATATTATGACAGACCAGCTAGATCTAATGTCTCTATTACATTATGACAGACCAGCTAGATCTAATGTCTCTATTATATTATGACAGACCAGCTAGATCTAATGTCTCTATTACATTATGACAGACCAGCTAGATCTAATGTCTCTATTATATTATGACAGACCAGCTAGATCTAATGTCTCTATTATATTATGACAGACCAGCTAGATCTAATGTCTCTATTATATTATGACAGACCAGCTAGATCTAATGTCTCTATTATATTATGACAGACCAGCTAGATCTAATGTCTCTATTACATTATGACAGACCAGCTAGATCTAATGTCTCTATTACATTATGACAGACCAGCTAGATCTAATGTCTCTATTATATTATGACAGACCAGCTAGATCTAATGTCTCTATTATATAATGACAGACCAGCTAGATCTAATGTCTCTATTACATTATGACAGACCAGCTAGATCTAATGTCTCTATTATATTATGACAGACCAGCTAGATCTAATGTCTCTATTACATTATGACAGACCAGCTAGATCTAATGTCTCTATTATATAATGACAGACCAGCTAGATCTAATGTCTCTATTACATTATGACAGACCAGCTAGATCTAATGTCTCTATTATATAATGACAGACCAGCTAGATCTAATGTCTCTATTACATTATGACAGACCAGCTAGATCTAATGTCTCTATTACATTATGACAGACCAGCTAGATCTAATGTCTCTATTACATTATGACAGACCAGCTAGATCTAATGTCTCTATTATATAATGACAGACCAGCTAGATCTAATGTCTCTATTACATTATGACAGACCAGCTAGATCTAATGTCTCTATTATATAATGACAGACCAGCTAGATCTAATGTCTCTATTACATTATGACAGACCAGCTAGATCTAATGTCTCTATTATATAATGACAGACCAGCTAGATCTAATGTCTCTATTATATAATGACAGACCAGCTAGATCTAATGTCTCTATTACATTATGACAGACCAGCTAGATCTAATGTCTCTATTACATTATGACAGACCAGCTAGATCTAATGTCTCTATTACATTATGACAGACCAGCTAGATCTAATGTCTCTATTATATTATGACAGACCAGCTAGATCTAATGTCTCTATTACATTATGACAGACCAGCTAGATCTAATGTCTCTATTACATTATGACAGACCAGCTAGATCTAATGTCTCTATTACATTATGACAGACCAGCTAGATCTAATGTCTCTATTACATTATGACAGACCAGCTAGATCTAATGTCTCTATTACATTATGACAGACCAGCTAGATCTAATGTCTCTATTACATTATGACAGACCAGCTAGATCTAATGTCTCTATTACATTATGACAGACCAGCTAGATCTAATGTCTCTATTATATAATGACAGACCAGCTAGATCTAATGTCTCTATTACATTATGACAGACCAGCTAGATCTAATGTCTCTATTATATTATGACAGACCAGCTAGATCTAATGTCTCTATTACATTATGACAGACCAGCTAGATCTAATGTCTCTATTACATTATGACAGACCAGCTAGATCTAATGTCTCTATTATATAATGACAGACCAGCTAGATCTAATGTCTCTATTACATTATGACAGACCAGCTAGATCTAATGTCTCTATTATATAATGACAGACCAGCTAGATCTAATGTCTCTATTACATTATGACAGACCAGCTAGATCTAATGTCTCTATTATATAATGACAGACCAGCTAGATCTAATGTCTCTATTACATTATGACAGACCAGCTAGATCTAATGTCTCTATTATATTATGACAGACCAGCTAGATCTAATGTCTCTATTATATAATGACAGACCAGCTAGATCTAATGTCTCTATTACATTATGACAGACCAGCTAGATCTAATGTCTCTATTACATTATGACAGACCAGCTAGATCTAATGTCTCTATTATATTATGACAGACCAGCTAGATCTAATGTCTCTATTACATTATGACAGACCAGCTAGATCTAATGTCTCTATCACATTATGACAGACCAGCTAGATCTAATGTCTCTATTATATTATGACAGACCAGCTAGATCTAATGTCTCTATTACATTATGACAGACCAGCTAGATCTAATGTCTCTATTATATTATGACAGACCAGCTAGATCTAATGTCTCTATTACATTATGACAGACCAGCTAGATCTAATGTCTCTATTACATTATGACAGACCAGCTAGATCTAATGTCTCTATTATATTATGACAGACCAGCTAGATCTAATGTCTCTATTACATTATGACAGACCAGCTAGATCTAATGTCTCTATTACATTATGACAGACCAGCTAGATCTAATGTCTCTATTACATTATGACAGACCAGCTAGATCTAATGTCTCTATTATATTATGACAGACCAGCTAGATCTAATGTCTCTATTACATTATGACAGACCAGCTAGATCTAATGTCTCTATTATATTATGACAGACCAGCTAGATCTAATGTCTCTATTACATTATGACAGACCAGCTAGATCTAATGTCTCTATTACATTATGACAGACCAGCTAGATCTAATGTCTCTATTATATAATGACAGACCAGCTAGATCTAATGTCTCTATTACATTATGACAGACCAGCTAGATCTAATGTCTCTATTACATTATGACAGACCAGCTAGATCTAATGTCTCTATTACATTATGACAGACCAGCTAGATCTAATGTCTCTATTACATTATGACAGACCAGCTAGATCTAATGTCTCTATTACATTATGACAGACCAGCTAGATCTAATGTCTCTATTACATTATGACAGACCAGCTAGATCTAATGTCTCTATTATATAATGACAGACCAGCTAGATCTAATGTCTCTATTACATTATGACAGACCAGCTAGATCTAATGTCTCTATTACATTATGACAGACCAGCTAGATCTAATGTCTCTATTACATTATGACAGACCAGCTAGATCTAATGTCTCTATTACATTATGACAGACCAGCTAGATCTAATGTCTCTATTATATTATGACAGACCAGCTAGATCTAATGTCTCTATTACATTATGACAGACCAGCTAGATCTAATGTCTCTATTACATTATGACAGACCAGCTAGATCTAATGTCTCTATTATATAATGACAGACCAGCTAGATCTAATGTCTCTATTACATTATGACAGACCAGCTAGATCTAATGTCTCTATTATATTATGACAGACCAGCTAGATCTAATGTCTCTATTACATTATGACAGACCAGCTAGATCTAATGTCTCTATTATATAATGACAGACCAGCTAGATCTAATGTCTCTATTACATTATGACAGACCAGCTAGATCTAATGTCTCTATTACATTATGACAGACCAGCTAGATCTAATGTCTCTATTACATTATGACAGACCAGCTAGATCTAATGTCTCTATTATATAATGACAGACCAGCTAGATCTAATGTCTCTATTACATTATGACAGACCAGCTAGATCTAATGTCTCTATTACATTATGACAGACCAGCTAGATCTAATGTCTCTATTATATTATGACAGACCAGCTAGATCTAATGTCTCTATTACATTATGACAGACCAGCTAGATCTAATGTCTCTATTACATTATGACAGACCAGCTAGATCTAATGTCTCTATTACATTATGACAGACCAGCTAGATCTAATGTCTCTATTACATTATGACAGACCAGCTAGATCTAATGTCTCTATTACATTATGACAGACCAGCTAGATCTAATGTCTCTATTACATTATGACAGACCAGCTAGATCTAATGTCTCTATTACATTATGACAGACCAGCTAGATCTAATGTCTCTATTACATTATGACAGACCAGCTAGATCTAATGTCTCTATTATATTATGACAGACCAGCTAGATCTAATGTCTCTATTACATTATGACAGACCAGCTAGATCTAATGTCTCTATTACATTATGACAGACCAGCTAGATCTAATGTCTCTATTACATTATGACAGACCAGCTAGATCTAATGTCTCTATTACATTATGACAGACCAGCTAGATCTAATGTCTCTATTATATAATGACAGACCAGCTAGATCTAATGTCTCTATTACATTATGACAGACCAGCTAGATCTAATGTCTCTATTATATAATGACAGACCAGCTAGATCTAATGTCTCTATTACATTATGACAGACCAGCTAGATCTAATGTCTCTATTACATTATGACAGACCAGCTAGATCTAATGTCTCTATTATATAATGACAGACCAGCTAGATCTAATGTCTCTATTACATTATGACAGACCAGCTAGATCTAATGTCTCTATTATATAATGACAGACCAGCTAGATCTAATGTCTCTATTACATTATGACAGACCAGCTAGATCTAATGTCTCTATTATATTATGACAGACCAGCTAGATCTAATGTCTCTATTACATTATGACAGACCAGCTAGATCTAATGTCTCTATTATATAATGACAGACCAGCTAGATCTAATGTCTCTATTACATTATGACAGACCAGCTAGATCTAATGTCTCTATTATATAATGACAGACCAGCTAGATCTAATGTCTCTATTACATTATGACAGACCAGCTAGATCTAATGTCTCTATTACATTATGACAGACCAGCTAGATCTAATGTCTCTATTATATTATGACAGACCAGCTAGATCTAATGTCTCTATTACATTATGACAGACCAGCTAGATCTAATGTCTCTATTATATTATGACAGACCAGCTAGATCTAATGTCTCTATTACATTATGACAGACCAGCTAGATCTAATGTCTCTATTATATAATGACAGACCAGCTAGATCTAATGTCTCTATTACATTATGACAGACCAGCTAGATCTAATGTCTCTATTATATAATGACAGACCAGCTAGATCTAATGTCTCTATTACATTATGACAGACCAGCTAGATCTAATGTCTCTATTATATAATGACAGAC
Source organism: Salvelinus alpinus (assembly GCF_045679555.1). Lineage (NCBI taxonomy): Eukaryota > Metazoa > Chordata > Actinopteri > Salmoniformes > Salmonidae > Salvelinus > Salvelinus alpinus. Next base: position 1,905,202 of record NC_092095.1, read on the forward strand.
CAGCTAGATCTAATGTCTCTATTACATTATGACAGACCAGCTAGATCTAATGTCTCTATTATATAATGACAGACCAGCTAGATCTAATGTCTCTATTACATTATGACAGACCAGCTAGATCTAATGTCTCTATTACATAATGACAGACCAGCTAGATCTAATGTCTCTATTACATTATGACAGACCAGCTAGATCTAATGTCTCTATTATATAATGACAGACCAGCTAGATCTAATGTCTCTATTACATTATGACAGACCAGCTAGATCTAATGTCTCTATTATATAATGACAGACCAGCTAGATCTAATGTCTCTATTACATTATGACAGACCAGCTAGATCTAATGTCTCTATTATATTATGACAGACCAGCTAGATCTAATGTCTCTATTACATTATGACAGACCAGCTAGATCTAATGTCTCTATTACATTATGACAGACCAGCTAGATCTAATGTCTCTATTATATAATGACAGACCAGCTAGATCTAATGTCTCTATTACATTATGACAGACCAGCTAGATCTAATGTCTCTATTACATTATGACAGACCAGCTAGATCTAATGTCTCTATTATATTATGACAGACCAGCTAGATCTAATGTCTCTATTACATTATGACAGACCAGCTAGATCTAATGTCTCTATTACATTATGACAGACCAGCTAGATCTAATGTCTCTATTATATAATGACAGACCAGCTAGATCTAATGTCTCTATTACATTATGACAGACCAGCTAGATCTAATGTCTCTATTATATAATGACAGACCAGCTAGATCTAATGTCTCTATTACATTATGACAGACCAGCTAGATCTAATGTCTCTATTACATTATGACAGACCAGCTAGATCTAATGTCTCTATTACATTATGACAGACCAGCTAGATCTAATGTCTCTATTATATAATGACAGACCAGCTAGATCTAATGTCTCTATTACATTATGACAGACCAGCTAGATCTAATGTCTCTATTATATAATGACAGACCAGCTAGATCTAATGTCTCTATTATATTATGACAGACCAGCTAGATCTAATGTCTCTATTACATTATGACAGACCAGCTAGATCTAATGTCTCTATTATATTATGACAGACCAGCTAGATCTAATGTCTCTATTACATTATGACAGACCAGCTAGATCTAATGTCTCTATTATATAATGACAGACCAGCTAGATCTAATGTCTCTATTACATTATGACAGACCAGCTAGATCTAATGTCTCTATTATATAATGACAGACCAGCTAGATCTAATGTCTCTATTACATTATGACAGACCAGCTAGATCTAATGTCTCTATTACATTATGACAGACCAGCTAGATCTAATGTCTCTATTACATTATGACAGACCAGCTAGATCTAATGTCTCTATTACATTATGACAGACCAGCTAGATCTAATGTCTCTATTATATAATGACAGACCAGCTAGATCTAATGTCTCTATTACATTATGACAGACCAGCTAGATCTAATGTCTCTATTATATAATGACAGACCAGCTAGATCTAATGTCTCTATTACATTATGACAGACCAGCTAGATCTAATGTCTCTATTACATTATGACAGACCAGCTAGATCTAATGTCTCTATTACATTATGACAGACCAGCTAGATCTAATGTCTCTATTACATTATGACAGACCAGCTAGATCTAATGTCTCTATTACATTATGACAGACCAGCTAGATCTAATGTCTCTATTATATAATGACAGACCAGCTAGATCTAATGTCTCTATTACATTATGACAGACCAGCTAGATCTAATGTCTCTATTACATTATGACAGACCAGCTAGATCTAATGTCTCTATTACATTATGACAGACCAGCTAGATCTAATGTCTCTATTATATTATGACAGACCAGCTAGATCTAATGTCTCTATTATATAATGACAGACCAGCTAGATCTAATGTCTCTATTATATTATGACAGACCAGCTAGATCTAATGTCTCTATTACATTATGACAGACCAGCTAGATCTAATGTCTCTATTACATTATGACAGACCAGCTAGATCTAATGTCTCTATTACATATATGACAGACCAGCTAGATCTAATGTCTCTATTACATTATGACAGACCAGCTAGATCTAATGTCTCTATTACATTATGACAGACCAGCTAGATCTAATGTCTCTATTACATTATGACAGACCAGCTAGATCTAATGTCTCTATTATATAATGACAGACCAGCTAGATCTAATGTCTCTATTACATTATGACAGACCAGCTAGATCTAATGTCTCTATTACATTATGACAGACCAGCTAGATCTAATGTCTCTATTATATAATGACAGACCAGCTAGATCTAATGTCTCTATTACATTATGACAGACCAGCTAGATCTAATGTCTCTATTACATAATGACAGACCAGCTAGATCTAATGTCTCTATTACATTATGACAGACCAGCTAGATCTAATGTCTCTATTATATTATGACAGACCAGCTAGATCTAATGTCTCTATTACATTATGACAGACCAGCTAGATCTAATGTCTCTATTATATTATGACAGACCAGCTAGATCTAATGTCTCTATTACATTATGACAGACCAGCTAGATCTAATGTCTCTATTACATTATGACAGACCAGCTAGATCTAATGTCTCTATTACATTATGACAGACCAGCTAGATCTAATGTCTCTATTATATTATGACAGACCAGCTAGATCTAATGTCTCTATTACATTATGACAGACCAGCTAGATCTAATGTCTCTATTACATTATGACAGACCAGCTAGATCTAATGTCTCTATTACATTATGACAGACCAGCTAGATCTAATGTCTCTATTATATTATGACAGACCAGCTAGATCTAATGTCTCTATTACATTATGACAGACCAGCTAGATCTAATGTCTCTATTACATTATGACAGACCAGCTAGATCTAATGTCTCTATTACATTATGACAGACCAGCTAGATCTAATGTCTCTATTACATTATGACAGACCAGCTAGATCTAATGTCTCTATTACATTATGACAGACCAGCTAGATCTAATGTCTCTATTATATTATGACAGACCAGCTAGATCTAATGTCTCTATTATATTATGACAGACCAGCTAGATCTAATGTCTCTATTACATTATGACAGACCAGCTAGATCTAATGTCTCTATTACATTATGACAGACCAGCTAGATCTAATGTCTCTATTACATTATGACAGACCAGCTAGATCTAATGTCTCTATTACATTATGACAGACCAGCTAGATCTAATGTCTCTATTATATAATGACAGACCAGCTAGATCTAATGTCTCTATTACATTATGACAGACCAGCTAGATCTAATGTCTCTATTACATTATGACAGACCAGCTAGATCTAATGTCTCTATTATATAATGACAGACCAGCTAGATCTAATGTCTCTATTACATTATGACAGACCAGCTAGATCTAATGTCTCTATTACATTATGACAGACCAGCTAGATCTAATGTCTCTATTATATAATGACAGACCAGCTAGATCTAATGTCTCTATTACATTATGACAGACCAGCTAGATCTAATGTCTCTATTATATTATGACAGACCAGCTAGATCTAATGTCTCTATTA